>NC_045549.1:15107686-15162686 GCF_009769535.1 Thamnophis elegans | reverse complement strand
TTGCATCAGTCAATAGAAAACTAAGTAGGGAGATGTAGACAGATTGTGCAGCACACAACTTCCTTGAATAATTTTCAGCTGCCTGAGGTGATTTCTGGTTAATGTTAAGGTCAGCTTTCATCATTGCCTCATTGACAGATGGAAGAATACAGAAATACCCATAATGAAGGAATGGATTGGGGGAAATGGCTGACTTTGCAGAAATCACAAAATTGACTTTGCTTGTTTAAGGAGGGACCTGTGATAACGTTATAAAAATCTGGAAACCCTTTATGGACTTTTTGTTGAAAATGGATCAAAATGAACTGGTGATTTCAGGATTTATTAATTAAAGAGGATTGTTTATGGGAAGAAGGAAACTACAATATGCCAAATGAGAAGACAGAGATGGTCATTGCTATGTTTGTAACTGCTGCAAAGAAGGATTAAAGATAGATTCTTTAGGTAACTTTTTTTTTAATTTTTTATTCTTCACATTTTATTTTACTCTTTTAAATTTTCTTTCTTTTTCTAGTTTTCTTTTTATATCTCTGAAGTCTTTTAAACTTGTGTAAAATCTTCTTATAATAGAAATTATGAGAAATAGCAGTAGACTTATATACCGCTTCATAGGCCTTTCAGGCCTCTCTAAGCGGTTTACAGAGAGTCAGCATATTGCCCCCAACAATCTGGGTCCTCATTTTACCCACCTCGGAAGGATGGAAGGCTGAGTCAACCCTGAGCCGGTGAGATTTGAACCGCTGACCTGCTGATCTAGCAGTAGCCTGCAGTGCTGCATTTAACCACTGCGCCACCTTGGCTCCTGAAAGAGAGTGGGGGGGGGGGGGGAAAGATGAAAAAGAAATGTAGAGATGGAAACCTTTGGTATAGTTTGGAGAAGAAAACAAAATTTATGAATTGCATTTTATTTCAGCTTAAGACTAAGCAAACGTGATGTAGTCTGAACATTGTGCTCACTGGCCCATTTTCATGCGCTGATCAACATTTCCCAGTTTCTGCAAGATTTAAAACTTTAAGTAAAAAGTTAGGTAAGTGATTTAACGCAAAGGCCGTCCGAGGCAATATGAACTTCTGGGAAATATTTACGTTTTGGAGAATGGTTTTTCAAGAAACTCTTAAATCTTGTTTTTTTCATTTGCATATGTACTGCATTGGTCTTACATCATGCAAGCATACTGAAATGGGGTTGCAGGTTAACAAAAATACCACTTTTCTTTCTTTCTGGTCTGTGGAAAGTTCGGCTTGGATAGGAAAGCTTTAATATTTTTCTGTGATGAATGTCCCAATCAATATTTTCACCACACCATAGCATTATTCATTTGAATTAAACTGCTCCATTTCTGAGGAAATATTATTTAAAATGGCAATATTTTACTGCATGTGCCAAAAGTATTGACATTAGTACAAATTTAATTTCATGAGGACTTTTCCACACAAATCACTCCTTTTTTCTTTTTTTTTTGGATCGGTGGCCTGTATTACCAGGTAAATATGTGTATCTTTTCAGCCATAAAATTATTTAGATGTATCCATTCTATATATGTGCATTAGAATCTCCAAACGTTAACCTTTATTGTCATTTCACGCACACACACATACTCCCGGTTGCACACTGGCAGGCATTTAAAAATGAAATTCTGTTGCTTGCTCTCAAAGTGTACACATACATAAAGTGTACACATATAGATAGCCTATATACATACATATGTGTTCTGACCCCCCTTCTTCGCTCGTTCACAGACGACAGTCAGACAGACTTAAAAGGAAATAACTTTATCAGACTTAGCTCACTCTGGCTGCGAGCCCAAAATAAACATAAATAAAGTCTTTGGCAAAAAGATTACGCAGCAGAATGCAAAAACAAAGAGCTAATTACAGCAACACCAGGTTTACAGAAAGAAAGCAAATCACTTCTCCAAGTGTCTCTTTGAATCAGGGTTACAGAAAGCAAATCACTTATCCAAGTGCCTCTCACAAACAAACCACGACCGATGAACAACGATCCACGAACGAATGAATGAATGTTGACTTCTGCAACCAGGGCGTGGCACCATCAGTCCTTTTATCTCAGAAGACGATGCTAACGAGCCCCAGCTGCATTGTTATTCCTGCATCCAGACTCAACTCACAGCAAACTTCTGCTGAGTCACAACACATATGTATATACCTACACCCAGTGGTGGGACTCAAATAATTTAACAACCAGTTCTCTGCCCTACTGACAGGTTGGGCATTGCCAGGGGGTGTGACGGGCAGTACTTGCCCTATGGCCTCCCCCTGGGAGCAAATATGGGCTGTGGGGGGCATTGCACCCCCTGTGCCCCGTTTTGGGCCTAGTAGGCCTCCCTACAGCCTCCTAGGAGCAAAAATGGGCCATGGGGGGGGGCCCTGCGCCGCATCCTCCATGCCCCATTTTGGGCCTAGTAAGTCTTCCTGCAGCCTCCTGGGCAGGGGTGAAATTCAGCAGGTTCTAACAAGTTCTGGAGAACCTGTAGCGGAAATTTTGAGTAGTTCAGAGAACCGGCAAATACCACTACTGGCTGGCGCCAGAGTGGGGAGGGAATGGAGATTTTGTAATATCCTTCCCTTGCCATGCCCACCAAGCCACGCCCAGAGAACTGGTAGGAAAAAAAATGAATTTCACCACTGCTCCTGCAAGCCAAAACGGGGCATGTGGAGACTCCTGGAAGGGGAGGGGAGGGGGCCAGCCAGCAATTTAACAACTGGTTCAGCCGAAGTGGTGTGAACCAGTTGAATCCCACCACTGCCTACACCCTAACATATAAATACACATAAATATTAATCCCTGTCCATCTTGAATGCACAGCGGAAAAGGAATAAGTTGATGCTAAATAGGAGAATCATGATGCAGCCAATTTACTATCATGTATTAAATACATTTATTTTTAATGATATAATAATTTTTATGATACAATGTATGCGCATATTAAATTAACATTAGTATAGCATCACAATGCTATCTGAGTTTTAACATCTGAAAAACATTTTTCCAAAGAGGTGTGCAGGAACGTAAAGGTGTCTAGTAGTTGGGGATGAAGTAACAACACACTTCAGGTACACCATAAAATTAATGGAATTTGTATGGTGTAAGATTGACTACCAACCTAGGTTCACTCTCTTTTTCTCTTAAATTTCTTAAATTGTAAAGTTCTCAGTATATGAGGAACAAAGGGGAAAAAATCAGTATACAATGGATTGTTTACATTTGCTTTTCACAGTGACCAATTAAAGCACCCATAGAAAGCAGAACTCTGAGGCAGACAAAGAACAATTTATTGAATACATCATATTGGCAACTTGTGAAAGCCAACTCTGAAAGTTCCCACTAGCTGTTACCTAATTAAAAAGTTTCCCCTTTCCCCCAAGTCACTGGTCACGTTATCCAATCCAGTTACTGGCTGGTTGCTTGGTTACTTCACTCCTCCTCTGGCCAGCCACCTGTGAGAATGACCTTGGTTCCCACAGGAAAAACTTTATTGTTTTGGCTACAAAACCCCCATCTAATTATTTTTCCCCCTCCATGTGTGGTGTGGCAACCCCAAAGCTTCCACGATGGTCTCAGCCAGGTTCCCAGGTTCAGGGTTGACACCACTTAGCTGGAAACCAGTGGTGCAATTCAGCCAGTTTGGGAGAACCAGTAGCAGTGTCGGCAGGAGGCTCCGCCCACCCACCCAGATATCTTCATGTCCCATTTTTGATGCTCTGTGCATGCACGGAGGTGGCTTGTGCGCTCACATTTGCGAAGTGAAGGTAAATTGACTTCACCTCTGCTGGAAACCATAAGAATTCGTGTTAACATTGTTTCTAGTAGAGGACAATCGAGATTGAAACAGGTAGGTAGTTTCTCAGCAGAATAGAGCTAAAACACCTTTTTAGTTTGGGTAAGTCCTTGGCAGTTAAGCAGCCAATTTAGGCTTCCTGTTTTTCTTATTTTGTCTGCTTTGTTCCATAGTCTTCTTCCACTCCTCATCTAGACTTAGAAAAGTTGCCAAATAGCCTTGTGCTTCATTCACTTCCTGTTTTGCATGTGTGATTCTGCTGACTTTGCACTATTCAGTATTGTAAACTTGTTTCCCCCTTGACGAGTGTTGGCCGACTCCTCTCACATCTGTTTTCCTATCTTTCTTGTTCAGCGCTGAATTGGTTGTGTATCGTATCTTTCTTCAACTAGGTACTCTCCTGAGACAGCACATTTCACTCCTCATAATGCCCTGTCTTTCCTGCCATTAAGAAAGCACTTAAAGAATCTTTTTTTTAAAGGCACAGTATCCCATGCATTGATGCTTGCTAGCTTCTTTAAGTAAAGCTTTAGAAGGTTAAAAAGATTATTGGGTATTTCAACATCACAAAATAACTTTACATTATTGTTGAATATCTAGCAGCCGGTTTCAGAGGCTTCAAAAACTAACTGGTTGGACATCTTCTTTATGATTTTTAATGGCTATCATTTCTCGAAAAGAATTACATCCTTTTTTTTTGTGGGCAAACAAATGAGAAGAACCACTGCATTAAATTTCTCCAAGGGGGTAATAAACTCCAAGATTTCTTGGGCTGAAGCATTTCTTATTTGATTTGTGCTTAGAACTTTTAGCATATTGTGATAGGCAGAGCAGACATGTAGATAGATAGATCTTTATTGCAGGCTTTCATCAAATTCTATGTATATTGCAAAAATAATAAAAGAATATCAACGTAAACAATTAAAAGGGTTTTTTTAAGGAAAGGAGAAAGAAGGGGAGGCAAAAATGTTAAAAGAAACTTAATTTTATGAGACAATGTTTGGTGCATCATTCTAATGATGCAGTGAGTAAAAAGTGACCACATTGTAGGCAATAACGTTCTTATGATCTGCTAGAACAGGGGTCTCCAACCTTGGCCACTTTAATACTTGTGGAGTTGAAGTCTGAGTTGAAGTGGAGTTGAAGTTCTGGGAGGTGAAGTCCACAAGTCTTAAAGTGACCAAGGTTGAAGACCTCTGTGCTAGAAGATAGATGTGTCAGTGATAATTTCTTCCTGAGAATTATTTTATAAGGGACAGAGTTACTGCATCACACAGGTTCTGCTAGAAGTCACAGTGCAACTGGATATGCTGCAGTGGTGGGTTGCAGACAGCACGTCCCGGTATGGGCATACCGGAGCCTGCCCAGAGCACTGGCTACTGTTCCGGTATGGTTCTCCAGAGGGCCAACCTACCCGCATGACCTCCTTATCTGTCTTTTAAGGCTTCCGTGCTTCTGCGCACGCGCATGGTGCATGCAGCGCCTGCACGACACTCCGCAGAGCAGCTGGAGCATCGTAGAAGCTCACAGAGGCACTAAGACCCATGTGTGTGCTGCGCACATGTCCACACATCCATGTGGACACCGCTGGGCCGGAACCCACCACTGATATGCTGCACATCCTCTATGGCAAGGCTGGAGAACAATGACTAGTGGACTTCAACTCCCAGAATTCCTGAGCCAGCCATGTTGGCTCAGGAATTCTGGAAGTTGAAGTCTACAAGTCATAAAGGAGCCATTGTTCCCCACCTCTGCTCTATGGCATGAGAGTCAAGGAACAAAGTCATCCTCAGGAAGGAATTTTGGGGGTGTTTACCATCAATGACTGCTAAACCAAGTGCATTGAAACTAGCGAGAGTAAATATTGCATTCTGCAAATGTCTATGATTTATTATGATTGGCAGTAATCAGCTGGCTTGATGGGTAGAATGGTGAACTCCCGAGTTTCCCGGTTTCTCTCTCTATAAAAAAAAAGTCATCAACATGTTCATACAAACTAATAAACTTGAATTTTCTAAGTCAGATTTAATCAAATCAATTGATGACTTTAGAGTCCTTTCTGGGCATAAATGTTAACTGATCTTAATCAAAGTTGATGCTTCTGGGGTTACCTAGTTATTAAAATCCATTTTCTGAGCAGTTGCCGAGATGCTTAGACAGCAACTTAGTACTAGGCTTGGTGGATCGTTGTCTGCCAACAGATAATTTCTGCTGTGGCATATAGTAGCCTTTATCCATAGTGACTTTGTTAATGAATT
Source organism: Thamnophis elegans (assembly GCF_009769535.1). Lineage (NCBI taxonomy): Eukaryota > Metazoa > Chordata > Lepidosauria > Squamata > Natricidae > Thamnophis > Thamnophis elegans. Next base: position 15,156,628 of record NC_045549.1, on the reverse strand, counting down.
TCAGCATTTTTAACTATTATTTAATACTTCAACCCTTTTAAAGTGAGAAAGGCATTGTTGGATGGGGAAAAAAGATTAAAAGGTCAATTTATTAATATACTGAGAAAAGGAATCCTAAATCAAGAAAGCATAAGTTATGTATCCTTTAGGTAAAGGTTCCCCTCGCACATCTGTGCTAGCTGTTCCCGACTCTTGGGGGCTGTGCTCATCTCCGTTTCAAAGCCAAAGAGCCAGCACTGTCCGAAGAGGTCTCCATGATCATGTGACCAGCATGCTGTTACCTTCTCACTTGCATTTTTATGTGCTTTCGAACTGCTAGTTTGGCAGGAGCTGGGACAAGTAATGGGTGCTCACTCCAAAATGCCAACCTTTCTGATCGACAAGCTCAGCGTTTTAGCCACTGAGTCACCACGTATCCTTTAGTAAGTATTAATAATCCTTTCTTGCCCAATCCTAATCCCAATAAAATCATTGAGGTTATTCATTGAGAGGGTCGCACAAATTCTTTCATCGTTTTTAGAAGAATGATGCATCACAAATCTAAGAACCCTGCCTTGGATGTATTATCTTTGTCCTGGAACATTTTAATGCATGGTCAACTGCCTAGAGACTTTGATAATTGGTAATAACAATTAGCAATAGTACGTAGACGTACATATATATCACTTTATAGTGCTTTACAGACCTCCCTAAGCAATCTACAGAGTCAGCATATTGCCCCCAACAATCTGACTCCTCATTTTACCCACCTTGGGAGGAGGGAAGGCTGAGTCAACCTTGAGCCTAGTGAGATTCGAACTGCCAAATTGCAAGCTGCCATCAGTCCGCAGAAGTAGCCTGCAGTACTGCACTCTAATCACTGTGCCACAACAGCTCATAATATAATACATCTAATATAAACAATGCAATGTATTCCTTTGCTTGGTTGCTTGCTTGCTGATTCATGAAGCTCATATACTACTTCATCCTTGGAAGACTCTAAATATGTATAATTATTTTTCATTTGTTAGTGTTGTTCCTGAACTACAATGGGAGCATACCCCACATGCATTTCAACGAAGCTTGAAGCATTCTTGCCGGATTGCATTATGAGAAGCAATAGAAGGTAGCAGAACAACCCAAGGTCAGAGCAGGTATAGAGCAGACAATGGAATGATAAAGGTCTACCTTCCTTACCAAAACTTGAAAAAGTTATTTTACCCAAGAGGATTATCTTCTTAAAAGTCTAAGCCTTCTTTGTAGCATCTCCCTCATCCAAACAGGCACTTATTACCTTCCCCCCTGCTGCCTTTAAAAAAAAGTTTATATCATTTGGCTTTGATGGTGGTACACTTTCTCCTCTTATAAAATACGGTTCATGAATCCCCAGGAAAGTATCTATCACATTTATCTACCTGGTGATCATTTATACTTGTTGGCAAGCGGTACACAACTGATTGTGCTGCAAACTGAAAGAAAAGAGCTGGCATAGCGTTATATATATATATATATATATATATATATATATATATATATATATATATATATATATATATATATATATATATATATATATATATATATATATATTGCATCTTAGGCAGATGTGTTAACCATGATGTGTTAGCTGATGAGAGCTAAATAGCTTGAAATAGATCTATACTAGTCTCCCTTTATTTATTTATCAGCACAAATACAACAAATGTAATAAAAAGGCAACAGTAAAAATATTGGGTTTCTGTCTGGATGGTCTCTTGTGACAAGCCGAAGGACAGAGAATGGAAGTAGTGATCTTCCTCCCATATTTGGGCATACCGGGGGTGGTAAATCTAAATAGATACCTTTCACCCTGGCTTGCCTGATAAGGAGTCGAACTCTGTGGCTTAGTGGTTAACACATCTGCCTAAGATGCAATACAGCACAGGTTCGATTCCCAGTAAGGGTATGGCTAGCTGATGAGAGCTAAATAGCTTGAAATAGATCTATACTAATCTCCCTTTATTTATTTATCAGCACAAATAAAAAAACACAAATATAACAAAGGCAACAGTAAAAATATTGGGTTTCTGTCGTGATGGACTCTTGTGACGAGCCGAAGGACAGATGATGGAAGCAGTTAGCTTCCTCCCATAATTGGGGCTTACCAGGGGTTGTAAAAAATCTAATATATATATATATATATATATATATATATATATATATATATATATATATATATATATATATATATATATATATATATATATGCTATATTTATGCTATATTTATGCTGATAAATAAATAAAGGGAGACTAGTATAGATCTATTTCAAGCTATTTAGCTCTCATCAACTAGCCATACCCAAATTTGGGAATCGAACCTGTGCTCCATTGCCTCCCAGGCAGGGAGTTAACCATTTGAGCTACAGAGAACGACTCCTTATCAGCCAGCCAGGGTGGGAGGTATATACTTAAAGTCACAACCCTGGTATGCCCAAGTATGGGAGGAAGGTCACACTTCCACTCTCTGTCATTAGGCTCGTCTCTTGTGACGAGCCTAATGACAGAGAGTGGAAGTGTGACCTTCCTCCCATACTTGGGCATACCAGGGGTTGTGACTTTAAGTATATATATATATATATATATATATATATATATATATATGTATGTATGTATGTATGTATGTATGTATGTATATGTATGTATGTCTTTGATTATTTGGGTTTTCTCCCGCATAAAATTGGAGGTGTCTTGGCGATGTTTCGACGAAGTCTCATTCATCATCTTCAGGCTTCGTGCTTCCAGGATATATATATACACATACATACATACACACACACACACGCACACACACACACACACACATACATACATACTGTGGTAGCTAGGAGCTTGGATTCAGATTTGACTTCTATTGTGTCCTTATAAAAATATAACTAAGTGAAAGTTGTGTCATAGGCACTGCTTAGAACATACGGTATATGGCCAACAGTGGCTGCAAGGGACTCATCTGAATCTCTGCCCTTTCAAAAGTGTGCTGTAAAAAAAAAGCAATTTTTTGCAATCATCCCTAGTTGCCGGAGCTGGAATGATCACAATCCGAAAATATTATGACTTTGTTCACATTACATACTAAGTCATCAGTCAAAAACAAGCCATGGCCAACTTTACAATAAGACAGGGGTGTCGAACGTGATTTCATGAGAGCCGTGTTTGACCTTGGGAGGGGAGAGAGGGCATGGCCGGGATAGGCCTGGCCAGCTCGACATCACTTGTGTTGGGGGCGCCTGAGTTTGACATCCCTGCACTAAGCCTTGAAATCAAGGGTTTATAAACCACGTGGGCGGATTACATGCAATATGCTTATTCAGAATTAAGCTAACGCAGGGGTGGGCTGCTGGGGGTTCGCAGGGGTTTGGGAGAACCTCTAGCTAAGATTCTGTGCAGTTTGGAGAACTCCCAAATCCCACTCTTGGCTGGCCCCTCCCATCCCACCCCTCCCAGGAGTCTCCACGCAACTGTTTTGTATGCAGGTAAGTGCAGGGTGCATGTGGGGAGTGTAACAAATGGGGCTACTGGAAGTTTGGGAAGGCCTCCAGAGAGCGTCCGGAGCCTGGGGAGGCCATTTTTGCCCTCCCAGAGGCTCCAGGAAAGCCTCTGAAACCTGGGGAGGGCCATGGTGCAGGATGCCGACTAGGCCACGCCCACCATAGACCACGCCCATCCAGCAACCGAGCAGAGAACCCCTTGCTTACATTTTTGAAGCCTATCCCTCAACTAACTGTATTGTGGCTCAACCTCCTGCTTTGATAACAGAGAAGGAGAGGGAGTGGGAGAAGGGGAAGGAGGGAGGGAGAAAGAAAGAGAGAAAAAGAATGGCTTCTGAGAAAAAAAAGAGGTTCAGAATCAAGCTAAGACGCTCCAGTGCAACAGGCAGAAAGAGTCCCATGTGATTTCCTTTCTTTGTCCCTTCCTGGTGGCAACATCAAGATCACTAGAGCCAAGGTGGCGCAGTGGTTAAACGCAGCACTGCAGGCTACTGCTAGATCAGCAGGTCAGCGGTTCAAATCTCACCGGCTCAGGGTTGACTCAGCCTTCCATCCTTCCGAGGTGGGTGAAATGAGGACCCAGACTGTGGGGGCGATATGCTGACTCTGTAAACCACTTAGAGAGGGCTGAAAGCCCTATGAAGCGGTATATAAGTCTAACTGCTATTGCTATTGCTTCTGGTTGAACAGCTACCCAACCATCCATTAGTTATTGCTGGAAGGGAGCCTCAGAATGACATACCGTTAGGAAGCTGTGGGAGCTGCCCATGCAGATGGGCTTTGCAAGCCGCTTCTGGTCCGTTGCACCAAGAAACCTTTCCGAACAATGCACAGAGAGGAACTGATCGGGACAATCACCTGCTACTCATAGCTGCATATTTTGGCACAGGGAGCCTATTGTCCACGGAGCTAATTGCTCCATACAAACTTCCCAGGCATCATAAAAACCAGCAGTGGAAGCCTTCTTAAAGATGACCACATATTCTCCGTGGCCGGAAGCAAAGAGAGAGAGAGAGAGATTCCTTCTGTTTTTTTTCCCCCCTCCGGAGGTTTTGCAAGAATAGGATGCCTCTGTTCTCACAATCGATACTGCCGCTATCCATGGGCCTCCTAACAATGCGGAGGTTGGTTGCATGCTGTTATCAGCATACATGAGCACATGATCGGAATGCAAGGCTGCAAAAGGGCAGCCATCTTGCTGAGGGAGGGGGGGGAGATTAAAAAAACACCAAACAAACCCCAAGCCAGAAAATTTCTCATTAAGGTTGTTAGTTGAGAAAGCCGCTTTATATCTGGCCTGTCATTGTCAGCACTTCCTTCCCCATCCCCCACTCCCCCCCTTGCCATGATCTTAACTAGAACAGCAGCAAATTAGGTGGCTTTCTTTTCCCCTCTCTTCTTATGCTGGAAATAAATTCTCCAAGTCATCAATCTCTTATCCTGGTAGCTTTTGTATTTCCTCGGTGGCTGCATGGAGGCTTCAGTTCTACCCGCTTTTCAGCTCAGCTAATAAGGCGATGCGGTTTCACTACCTTTCTAAATGGGTCAGGCAACATCTGCATTATGAAAGAGACCAATTTGCATAAATGGGAATGTTATTTAACACTGATACAGTGTCATTTGCATATCTTTATTATCTACGATCTTGTTGCTTTGGCTTGCGGGCATGCTCAAGATGCTTTCCTCTTCCGCTGAGCCAACCAAAGTAGCATCAGTGGTCTGACTATGAATATAAGCTCTTGTCACATGCCAGGAAATGTTGTATGGGGCTTCAGGCTTCTGGGGAAGAAACGGTGATCGGAAGAAAAGCTCAGGTAAAAGTGAGGCCAATGCATGAGGTGGGCTACTAAGGGGTTCGCCTGGTTTCAGGAGAACCCATAGCTAACATTACAGCCAGTTTGGAGAACCTCCAAATCCCACCACTGGCTGGCCCCGCCCACTCCACCTCACTCCTCCCAGGAGTTGCCACGCAGCCTGTTTTGGATGCGAGGTAAATGCATAGAGGCTAGGGGAGGGGAAAATATGGGCTTCCCAGAAGTTCAGGAAGTTTCTGGCCTCTGCAGGGTCTCTGCAGCCTGGGGAAAGCAAAGTTTGCCCTCCCAGAGGCTCAAGGAAATCCTCTGGAGACTGGGCAAGACAAAAATGCCCCCCCACCATGGTGCAGGAGGCCCACTAGGCCATGCCCACCATGACCACGCCCACCCAGCAACTGGGCAGAGAACCCATTGCTGAAATTTTTGAAGCCCACCCTTGGGCCAATGACTGTGGAAGAATAAGAAGCCAATGAGTAAACCAACTCTGTATAAATAGAGGCATATAATCAAAATCATGTGAAGTATTAGTACTGCTTTATAAAGCCTTAGTAAGGCCACACCTGGAATACTGCACACAGTTTTGGTCACCACATTACAAAAAAAAAAAGATGTTGAGACTTTGGGGTGAAAAAGCAAAGAAGACCCACTAAGATGATTAAGGGCCTGGAGACAAAAACGTATCAAGAGCAGCTGCAGGAATTGGATCTGGCCTGTCTGGAGAACAGGACTAGCAGTGAGATGATAGCAGTATTCCAGTATTTGAGGGGCTGCCACAAAGAAGAAGAGGGTCAAATTGTTTTCCAAAGCACCTGAAGACAGGACAAGAAACAATGGATGGAAAGGAATCAAGGAGAGAAACAACTTGGAATTAAGAAGAAACTTCCAAATAGTGAGGACAATTAGCGAGTGGAATAGCTTTCCACTTCAGATGCTGTAGGTGTTTCATCACTGGAAGTTTTTAAGAACTTCCTTCAGATGCTGTAGGTGTTTCATCACTGGAAGTTTTTAAGAAGAAACTGAAATGCTTGAGCAGGGGGTTGGACTAGAAGACCTCCAAGGTCCCTTCCAGCTTTATTCTCATTGATTGATTGATTGATTGATTGATTCTTTAAACATGAGTTCACTCACAAGTGCTCCACACAGTTGCCCCTTATGAGGAGACCCCAAGACAGCAGTTTCTGGTCAGTTTAGACATCTGGGAGATGAAGGAATAGCCATCTTTCTACGTAAAACTTTTAATATGTCTTTATGTCTTAATTGTACACTCATCATATTGCTATGAGTGAGATGGGGGATGTCAAAATTTGATGAATAAACATAAAATCTTGCTGGAACTATGTTTGATGCCTTTGTGGATACTGAATTTGCATACATCCTTTTAAATCACTTTTGGAAATGGCTTGTTAATAGTTTTTCAGATATTAGGAACTTTTGGATTATCAGGTTTTAGAAAACTGGGAAAGATTCTTTCAATCTTTAGTGAAAGAAGTTGTAAGTAAAAAAAATTGAAGGACTTTTGGAATAAATAGCAAAAAAGGAAATGAAAATATTGATTTAGGAAAGTTACAAATATATAATTAATAAATTGGAATTAATTATAGGAATCCTTCCCATGGGAAAATGTTTTTCTTTTTTAATTCTGTTACACACACATACACACACACACACACACACACACACACACACACACACATGCATACATACATACATACATACTAAAATTTTGAAAGTTGAGCATTATAAGCAACATTAGAATTATAAAGATTACAATGAAAGTAGAACACTTCTACTTTTACTATACCGAATGAAATTAACATTGGACATATTGAAGGATATTTTTGAACAATGGACCCAGAACTTGATAAATATGAAAAAAAATCAAGTTCTAAGAAATTATTTGAAGAGATTAAAGGTCAAGATTGTTAGAAGTAAAAAGAAGGAATATAAAGTTAGTTTATTTGATCAAGATTAAAATAGATAAGTTATTATCCCTGGTAAGCTTAATGAACTTTTGATTACTGGAAATATTATGTGTTTTTATAGATAAGACAATGGAATATGGGAAGAAGACATCACTTACATTTTAAGAGAAGGTGATGAATTACCAAAATTGTTTATATTTGTTGTGACACTTTTTATATATTTTTCTTTTTCTTTACTATATTTATATTTTTTTTTCTATTTTCTATCTATTTTTCTCTTTTTACTACACTTTATATGATTCTTTAGTTCACATTTATTTTTATTGTTTTAAATTGCAATCTTCAATGAAATTACTATTAAAAGAAATGTTACATGTAGCTTCGAGTTGTGAACATCCTGGGGAGATTCAGTACAATACAATGAGCCATCAAGTCGCTCATTACACTGTAACCTGTTGGGTTGCATGAGCCCAATTGTATGTTTGGTGAAGAACGTAATACATGAAATTGATGAAGCTTCTCAGAGGTCACTTATTCCAATTCTAATGCAACTGCTAACAGCTGTATTAAAGGCAAAATCTAGAGCAGTGTTTTTCAACCACTGTGCCGCGGCACACTAGTGTGCCGTGACATAGTGTAAGGTGTGCCGTGGGAAAAACACCTGCCTATATTGAATATAGGCACAGAGTTAAAATTTTTTAACATTTTCTAATGGTGGTGTGCCTCGTGATTTTTTTCATGAAAAAAGTGTGCCTTTGCACAAAAAAGGTTGAAAAACACTGATCTAGAGCACGGCAAAAGATGCTTGCTTTATTAAAAACAACAACCTTGCAATCAGAAAATAAAGTTGGAAAGATCATAAAGAAAATGATCCAGGCCTAGAAAAAAATGTCATGAGAAAACCCAAGAAACAGAGAGATAAACAATGTTAACAACAACAAAAAACAGTTTCATGTCATTCAAAAATAAAAGAATCAGTTTGTCATGTGTTCCATGATGTTGGCAATACACTAAGTAACAAAAGAAGACAGCTGTTGTCTTCTTTAATAAGTTTGTGCATATTATTGCGGTCAATTATTATGAACATAGTGAAGGAGGCAGAATGAAGGTCTTTCCTTTGAATAGGCTTACTCTTCAGGAACAGATAAAATATATTTTATAAGACTGAAGGAACAGGCTGATGCTCTGGCCCATGCTTTATGTACTAAGAAATCCCAGAGAACAAATGAAATGTCAGACTATCAGAGGAGAGCAATGATCTTATGTTTAAGAAGGAGGCCAAATACAATTTGATGAATTAAGGACAACTGCTATTAATATCATAAACATACTAGTCTGTAAATCATATTTAAAACAACAATGATAATTACCCAACATCAGCATAGATTTGCTAATAATCAATCTTGCGGTACAAATCTTTTTTTTAAAAAAATTGGACAATTGTAGTCTTCTACAATTGCAGTGAAATTTACAATGAAATTTGCAGTCACTAAAATCCAAAATGGCGGCAGCCCAGTAGTGGCAAGGCAACCGGTTCAGGGGTGTGGCATGCCTGGGTCGCTGTTGGTTCTGCAACCCAGGCCTGAATTCCACTACCAGTTCGATTGAACTGGGCCGAACCTGCAGCAACCCACCTCTGCTGTAGATGTAACACAGTTGTCCAGCCTTCAGTCATATTCCTTTTAGGATCTTTGGCCTGCTACATTCTCTCTCTCTTCTCCCTCTCTCATCTCTCTCTCTCTCACTCCTCTCTCTCCTCTCTCATCTTCATCTCTCTCCTCCTCTCTCCTCTTCTCTCTCTCTCTCTCTCTCTCTCTCTCTCTCCCTCCCTCCCTCCCTCCCTCCCTCTCTCCCTCTCCCTCTCCCTCTCCCTCTCCCTCTCCCTCTCTCTCTCTCTCTCTCTCTCTCTCTTTCTTTCCTATGCTGTTTCATTAGTGAGGAATTGGGCGGAAGGATAGTAAGGAGTAGAATGTGTTGTTGTTAAAATAAAACATTCCTTTCTAGAAGCCCAAGGTCATTCTTTGTCTCCGCACCTCTGCACCTGACTGGAACTAGATGGGTAGAAATGCCAGCATGGCAGTGGAAGATTGGACCATATGATGGACTTGTGGGTGTGGGGACAGGATCATGAACTTTCAACTGGGTAGAAACCCAGGAAGCTTTTAGATTCGGGTTTCCACAGATCTACCAACATGTGGAACTTTGATGAAAGCTATGCCTTGAATTCTGATTTAATTCTGGATGATATTTGGAACACTGACATAAGGGTAGGTTAGGTTAGGTTAGGTTAGGTTAGGTTAGGTTAGGTTAGGTTAGGTTAGGTTAGGTTAGGTTAGGTTAGGTTATATTGTCACTGCACCTCGTACAACGTAATAAAATAAAATAATATATCTGTGATTTCAGTGATCAGTTGTTAAGGTATTGCATAACATTTTGATTAGAAGCTAGTTATGTGTGTACTCACAAGCATGATAATTAAACAGATAATGCTTGGCTTGAAATTATAGTCAAAGTGTATAATCAATAGTTTTTCATCAACCTTTAAGAAGCATCAAGTAAGATTCCATAAAATTTGGTTCTTGGCTAATAAAAATACATTGGATGGGTACATTGCTGGGTTATGAATAAATCACACAGTCTTTGTGTTATGAATACATCGGAGTTTTGGCACAGCCAATCTTGGCATCTCTTTTTTTTTCCTGATTTAAATTCAAAGTTACAATTTAAGTTATCAATGCCTTTACGTCATGGATCCTGCTTACCCAAAAGAATTATTTTTCCATAGCTTGGAAGGTTGGAGGGGAAGATGGAATCCAGGTTTTAAAGGAAGTATGCAGATTGCATGTGATTTCTCTTGACTACTCTACCATTTTCTTTATTCAGTGGTTTCTTACACTCCTTAATCCATTCTTTTCTTTCTCTTAAAATCTCTGTTGACATCCTAATGCAGTTGCTGTATGAATGCCATTCTGTTATGTATTAGTAGCATTAAGTGGAGAATAAAATGGCTTTATAATCTTAAATAGATAGTATGGTATTACAAAATATTTCTATAGGAGTAAACTCAGTGGTGGGATTCAAAAATTTTTACAACTGGTTCTGTGGCCGTGGCTTTGTGGCCATGGCAGGGGAAGGATACTGCAAAATCCCATTCCCTCCCCACCCCATTATCCTGCTTTCCAGCTCTGTTCTCCTGTTTAGGGCAACAAAAGAAGATCAGCTGGGAGGCAGCAGGGGTGTGGCCAGCCTATTTGCCGGTTCTCCGAACTACTCAAAATTCCGCTACCGGTTTCTCCAGAACCTGTCAGAACTGACTGAATACTACCTCTGAATAAACTTGCTCCCCCAAAGTATGGGATTTGTGCAATCTTAAATGAAATGAATAAAGTGAAGATGAATGTAATTGTTGACATTTGCTTATTTTAATACTGGCTGGATATGCCAGAATATGTAAGAATTTTATTGCAAATGTGCAAATTGAAACATACATGTTTGTAATTAAAATTTAATATTGAAAACAGATGGAAAGAAAAACATTTTCTTTTTTTCAATAAAGGAAGAGAAGGCCACTCTAATAGTAATGTTTGAACAATGCTCAAACATTAGCGATGTTTTAAAGGAAGTTGCCACACTTTCAAAGCATGATGGCAATTCACCTGAATGCCCAAGGCCCATATTCAGTGGTTATTTTATAAATAATCTTTAATTTCAGTTTTAGCAACTGAATACTCCAATTAGAGATAAAAACATGAAGCAAAATTCCTTTAATTTTCATTGAGATATCTACCCATAATTGCGTACTGCATTTTCATTTTTTCTCTGCCTTGATTAATTCCTGTTTATGCATGTAATGGAATAGAATGCAGACAGCAGACATGAAATGTTTTAAAGTGGTTTAACTCTTATCTTTAAAAAAATCTACTGCCCGAAAATTAGAATAGAGAGTAGAAAGAATGTAGTAATTTTCTATTTGGATTTTTTTTAGCACAGGAAAAATGGTATATGTGGAATATTCCACTTACTTGGAATATTACACTCTACTGTTTCATAATATAAATAAGATAAAACTAATGACAACAGGTAGAACAACCAGCCTTAATACTGACAATGAAGATATTGAAGATACATTTAGTTTCTGGCTTTAGGCTCAATCTGTTGGAAGAAATCTGGGTTCAGTTCCAAGTGGGGGGAAAGACACTGGATTCATGGAAGTTGCTTGGAAAGAAGGTTTGTTGATGAGCAGGATCACATGCCTTGAAGATCTTGAGTGAAGAAAAAGGGAAGAGATGCTGAGAGTGCTCAGGTTTTATGCCCTCTCTGGGCTTTTGAATTTGAGTTTGTATTTTGATCGGTTGTCAGACTCCCATGGGGTCATGCAGGAGTAACTTTGGCAGGTTGTGTTTTGAGTCCTTCTTTTTAACAGATTTTTATATTATTTTTTCCCTTCTACAACACCTTACAATCTTTATATCAACATTGTTATGTCATCATACCTGTACATGTATATATATTTTGCTTCTATATTTACACACCTTTATACACAGTTCTATATATATTTATATATATTGTTTTTTTGGCTAAATTAATTTTATTCTTGTTTGCAACCATTTGTACCAATTATTCCAAATTTCATAATATTCCGACTCTTCTTTATCTTTTAATTTCAGTATTAATTTGTCCATCTCTGCACAATCCCAAGTTTTTTTTAATCACTAATTCGTCCGAGGGGGTATTACTTCGTTTCCAGCATTGGGGAAATGCTATTCTAGCTGTAGTTAGCAGTTCCCATCAGATCGCATAGAGTTGGCCTCCTCCGTATTCCATCCGCCAGTCAGTGCCGACTGGCGACTACGCGGAGGAGAGCCTTCTCTGTTGCGGCTCCGACGCTATGGAATAATCTCCCCGTGGAGATCCGTACCCTCACCACCGTCCAGGCCTTCCGCACAGCCCTCAAGACCTGGCTAGCCCGACAGGCCTGGGGATAAGTTTACTTTCGCCCCTCCCGAATGTCGAGTGAATGTTGTGTTTTATTGTTTAATTTACTTTTGTTCACATTTCTTTCTGTATTTGTCCTACACTCCCTTTCCCCTTTTATTGTAAGCCGCCCTGAGTCCCCTCAGGGAAAAGGGCGGCCTATAAATGTGCAATAAATACAAATACAAAAATACAAAAATAGTTGTGTTGATATGTACTCAATTTTCTTTGTATATTTCCCTTTGATTATTCCCAGTAGAAAGATTTCGGGTTTGTATTTTATCTGTTCTCCTGTAATTTCTTGCACCCATTTCCAAATTTTTGTCCAATATTTTTCTATTTCCGGGCAGGTCCACCATATGTGATAATAAGTCCCTTGTACTTTTTTACACTTCCAGCAGGTCGGCTTCATGTTTGGGCACCTTTTAGCCAATCTTATTGGTGATAAATGCCAACGATAAAACATTTTGTATATATTTGTGTTTTGAGTCCTAAGCTTGGTTGAACTTTGCTGGGTGATGTAATCTTCCCAAGTGCCATGTGGTGAGTTCTATTGCTAATCCTACCTTTGTTGGAACTTGGGTGAGGGCATTTGCCTCTGAATAGACCTATCTCGTTATCTCTTAAGTGATGACATCTGCTGTGAATTATTGAGGAGGGTGGGGGTTATTAAGAGTGAGTCTGTTTCCTGCCTAACAAAACATGTTTCTGCATTTCTCATCCAAGGAAATATAATATTCTGCCTTTTTAATATTTCCTAGAATATTTCATTTTTCTAGGAGAGGGGTGGGTGCTAACTTCCTACAAATCATTAATGGTAAAGGAACAAGCAGTTAAGAAATACTCCACTGACTAGCAGTCAGTGAAACAGACATCCAAAGGCTATGATGTGACTACATCAATGAAGATTTGCATTCTGCAAGCCATGGTATCCCTTATGTTGGAATTGATTGTTGGAATGTATTTCTATGCAACACTACAGTAGTATTCAGCCAGGACATGGCAGTATTTACAAGATTGGATCTATGGTGTATACTCTATGCTCTTTTGTTCTAAGCAGAGTTTCCTGTTTCCTGTTAAAGTAAAACAATTGAGCAGTAAAGCACATGGTGGCTGTACACTTTGTTTGCTCTGTGGTGCTATATATAAACAGAATTTCTAACACCTTATGTTATTAAATGGAAATGAAAGATGGACTTTAAAGAAGGAGGATAGTGAGAGTATTGATGCCTTTAACCTTTGGTGTTGGAGAAGACTCCTGAGTGTACCGTGGACAGCCAAGTAAAATAACTAATGAATCATCAAACAAATCAACTTGGACTTCTCATTCAAGGTGCAAATGTCACCATCATCATCATTGGAAATCAATGGTTAATAGGAGCCCTTGGAGCAATACCCAAAGGGCTGCCTAGATACATGGAAATTTTGATCTTATTAGACCGGAATATCCTGACTGCAAAAAAACTCACCCTACTTGTAACTGCCTATATACTCAGGCATTACTTTAATAGGTCTTTAGGTCCTGGGTTAGGACTTCAACTGTTAGGTTTTTACCAGTCCCAGACTGCAAATAGAAGTGAAGATTAAACCTTAAATAACAATCATGATATACATTCTGCAACAATATCTCTAACACCGTGATGGCAAACCTATGGCACACATGACAGAAATAGCACACAGAGCCATCTCTCCCGGCAAGCGAGCCATCACCCGTTGCTCTTCTGGTTTCTGGCACACTGGCCAGCTGGTCTTCACACACGTGGCAGCCCCAGAAACCAGAAGAGCAGCCGCACTGGGAAGATTATCTTCCAGTTTCTGGCATGCATATGCACCCCGGCCAGCTGGTCTTTGCACACGCATGAGTGACAGAAACCAGGTGGCCATTGTCCATGCATGCGACGGAAACCAGAAGAACATTTTCCCGACGGGCGCATGTGCACTAGGCAACTACTCTTCTGGTTTCTGGCACGCACGTGCCCCCCCCCCCAGTTTCGGTACTCTTGGCCAAAAATGTTCACCAACACTGCTCTAACACCATCAAACATCCACATCTGCCTATTCAAGTCTTTGGAAAGGACTCAATAGGTAGACCAGAATGCAAAACCCAGTCTCAATTTCTTGCGGACTGTGCAACAAGGCATACTAATATAACGTATTAATGATTATTTATGGTATCAATAATTCTTATTGTTCCAATCATAATAAACTCTCTCTCCACAATTAAAAAAAAAATGACAGCCGAGAATCTCAGCAATGGCTCACAAAACTTCTCCCCCACCTGACCACCAATCTTTCCTTGAAGGCAATTTGCAGAGGTCAGATGGTTTAGCTAAAGCAGAAAGCGATTCTCTCTCCTCCCGTCTCTCTTGCCATCTGTCAATTTTGTCCTGGGAGGTTTTAATTGTTCTCTCTCCTGGCCTGGCCTCCAGATGACAAGCTGGGAAGCAGCAAGGCTGGAGCCAATGAAGATTTTTTTTTTAGTTTGGTTGAGATTCCTTCTAGGGACAAATTGAGGCTTTGTTGGCTGCTAACCTTTTTGAAAACAAATACCCTGCGTATGCCATGGCTGCCCTTCTGCTTTGACTTGTGAGATGTCTCACATCCCTGCAGTTCTTTGATGTTTTAGGTTCTTTCTTAGGGAATATGGATGCTCAAAATTGAACACAGCAACCTTTATATTTAGAAGGATTTGGAGAAAGAGGAGTTAGAGGAGAAGGAAAAAACAATGACATTGGAGCCCTCAATCTTTTGAAGATTAGTTCTATTATTTATAAAACTTCATCTATACAGTTTTTATCAGATAGTCCAGGGCAGGAGTATTTAACTCAAGGCCCGGGGGCCAGATCCGGTGGTTAGATCTGGCTCATCCCTGAAATGAGTAAAGGTTACGGCCTGTGGTGCCTCTGCCAGTATAAATGGGTTCCCAATCTCCGTTTTTGGCTAGGACAGCCTCCTGCAACCCTCTGCCAGTGAAAACGGTGCTTGGGAGGGCAGCATGCAGCAGGAGGCTGTCCTAGCTGAAAATGGAGATTGCTGGCGAAGCACTCGGGCCACCACAGGCGCCCCTAACACGAGTGACGTCAAGCTGGCCACGCCCACCCTGGCCACGCCCACTGCACCCCCACCCCCCTGAGGTGAAACACAACCCTGAGGCGGCCCTCATTGAAATAGCATTTGACACCCCTGGTCTAGGGATAGACTGAAGGACAACTTTAAATCCCAGAACAAATGCGATTCTACAGCACTCCAGCATTTTACAAATGAAAAATGCCTGTGATCTCAGGAAGCTTCAATCGTCTCGCATGAAATCTTTTTGGATTTTGAACCAACATTCACAAGATTGGTTCCCTTGCCAAAACTGTTCCAAATCACGATATTGGGATCGTTGAAATCAACCGAGATCGTCCAGTTTTAATATTGTTGAATGTTTTAACATTTTAGACCTCCGAGCTATTACGTGAGTTTTCATAAGAGTGACCTGTGTCTGAAAGAACTGCTGATCCTGAGTCACAGTACCTCATATTAATCACGACCCTGGCTAATTTTGTCAGGAAAAATAAATCTATCTTTCAGTTACCCAGCTGTAAAATTAGAAGAATGCTGATCAGTCATTGTCCTAAGGACAAACAGGAAGAATGCAGCCATCCATCTTACATCCCCTTTGCTATGGGCCATTATTGGCCCATAAGAGCCATGGTGGCGCAATGGTGGGAATGAAGTACTGCAGGCTATGTCTGCTGATTGCCGGCTGCCTGCAATTTGGCAGTCTGAATCTCACCAGGCTAAAGGTTGACTTAGCCTTCCATCCTTCCGAGGTGGGTAAAATGGGGACGCAGATTGTTGGGGGCAATAGGCTGACTCTGTAAACTGCTTAGAGAGGGCTTTAAAAGCTCTGTGAAGCAGTATACAAGTCTAAGTGCTATTGCTATTGGGTCCAAGTCAAAAACTTTCTGCTGAGCCTTCAACAATATTCCTGCTTATTGCTGGACTTCTTATTAGGGATGAGTGAGTCTACCAATATTCCTGCTTATTCGATTTATTTTCACTTTCTCATATCTCCATTAGTAGATTCAGTTCATCCTCCCATTACAATGTGCGTAAAGCTTATATATCTGCACATGCATATCTCAAAATAGGCATCCTTTGGCCTAATGAAGCTAAAAGATTTGATTTTGCACATCAGGTTTATGAATGCATGCATTGTCCAACAAACTTTCCTCTAATATGGTTTTAATTCATGAGCCACATCACAAAATTCAAAGAAGGCAACTTTTGAATAGGAGCAATGTTTGATTTTCATATATGGTTATAGAAGCAAAAAAAAAAAGATTTTGATTTGGAAATTCTGGAGGAAGAATGTGAACTGACAGTTTTTCAACAATTTCTAACCTATTTATGAGCAGAAAACTGGAGAAATATTTTCATCATATTTCTGCTATATAGGAAAAAGTTTGCTAGCAATTTTTCAAAGCCAAACCTACTATTAGCAATTACCATTTTTCTTTCTTTCTTTTTTCTTTCTTTCTTTCTTTCTTTCTTCCTTCCTTCCTTCCATCCTTCCTTCCTTTCCTTTTTTATTTCTTTCTGTCTTTCTTTCCCTCCCCTCTCCTCCCCCTTTCCTCCCTTCCTCCTTCCTTCCTTCCTTCCTTCTTTCCTTTCTTGCTTCCTTCTCTCACTCCCTTTTTCTAAGATATTTTACTTTTTCCAATTCTGCGAGTATCTATAAGAACAACCTTTTTGACAGCTTGGAGGGGGCCAACATTGTTTTGTTCTGTTTTTAAGGAAAACTATTTTATCTGAAAAATATATCCTGGAAAGTTTACGTAGTTCTTTCTATCTCAGGCAACACTGAACCATTTCTCCCAAATTACCTTTCAACTCAGTTTTTATACATTGTTTCTAAAGATTATAAGTCAGAAAGCAACTCCCCATCCATTAATAAAACCCATAAAAAGCCTACTAAAGAGGATTTTTTTATTAGTCCAATTTTATCAATAGGAGAACAGTTAATTTCATACACCCCATTAGCCATTAGGAATATTTTCGTTAACATTTGGGCAATGATATGAAAAGTATGAGGCTGACATGTATAAAATTTATGGGAAATCATTTGGGAATTCAGTCTCCCAAGTGTTGTACACCCTTTAAAAAAGGGTTAATCAGATCTCAGAAGTTGCTAGGTAACTGGGTGGTACATTCATAGTATCATCAGTTGATGGGAGTTTGATTTTTACATTACAAGCTCATCAGACTAGGAACTGCATTTTTATCTTTGTCTTGTAAAATGCAAAGCAACCTATCACCACGTAATTAACAATGCTAATATAATAGTTGCCACTTTTTATTTCCCCGTCGAAGCAAGGTTTGCGAATAAAGAAATGCAAAGCATTAAAGAAATTGTAGTTTCCCGAGATTTAGCCTTCTATTCAGATTGTATTTCCTTTCTGAACATTTTTAAAGCCAGGTGTCTAATAGGCATATAGATATCAAAGAAATCTATGTAAAGAGCACTCTTTTCTCTATACTGCCCTGGACATTATGTCTAGGTCAGGAATCGGTGAGCCAGAGGGATATGAATTAAAAAGGGATCCTCAGTTGGAAATTGCGGGAATTTTTATACAAGTTAAATTTGTGGGTTATTAATTATACCCTGCCAACAAAAGTGTTTGTAGTCAAGGCTGTGGTTTTCCCAGTTGCAATGCATGGCTGTGAGCCGAGGTGGCTCAGTGGTTAGGGTGCAGTACTGCAGGCCACTTCAGCTGACTGTTATCTGCAGTTCAGTGGTTCTAATCTCACCGGCTCAAGGTTGACTCATCCTTCCATCCTTCCGAGGTGGGTGAAATGAGGACCCAGACTGTGGGGGCGATATGCTGACCCTGTAAACCGCTTAGAGAGGGCTGAAAACCCTATGAAGCGGTATATAAGTCTAACTGCTATTGCTATTGCTATTGCTATTGCTAAGGTTGGACCATAAGAATGGCTGAGTACCAAATAATTGAGACCTTTGAACTAGGATACTGGAGGAGACTCCTGCGAGTCCCTTGGACTGCGAGGCGATCAAACTGGTCAGTCCCAGAGGAGATCAACCGTGACTGCTCTTTAGAAGGCCAGATCCTGAAGAGGAAACTCAAATACTTTGGCTGCCTAATGAGAAGGAAGAACTCACTGGAGGCTTTTAAGAGGAGACGGCCACTTCTCTGAAATGATATACAGGGGATTGGACTAGAACAGGGGTGTCAAACTTGATTTCATTGAGGGCCGCATCAGGGTTGTGTTTCACCTTGGTGGGTCAGGTGCGTGAGGCCTGGGTGGGCATGGCCAGCTTGAAGTCACTTGTGTTGGGGATGCCTGTGGTGGCCCAAGAGCTCTGCCAGTGAAAATGGGATCCCGAGCTGCGTTTTTGGCTGCAATGACTTCCTGTAACTTTCCACCAGTGAAAACCCTCCTGAGCTCCATTTTCACGGCAGAGGCACTGCAGGCCAGTCTTTGCTGTTTCCATGGCGGCCCCGCGGGCCAGATCTAAGCACCCCAGGCCTTGTGTTTGACACCCCTGGACTAGAAGATTTCCAAGGCCCCTTCCAACTCTATTATTCTGTATTCTATTCTGTTACTGTGCACTAATATTATTATTAAAAAATTACTACTGGTACTTTTATACCACAATTTGTCCTGAATTGTTTAAAATTAAAGAGCAACATCAAAAATTCTTTGGAAATAAATAAATTGTCCATCTGCTGTGAATCAATCACTTGGTGTTTGGAATGTAAGCATTTGATAACTGCTCTTTAGGGATAAACAAGTGAACTATTGACAGGTGCATATACTAAGATGCTGAGAGATGGTGGAAACATCCAAGCAAGGACAGATCTCATTCAAATCAATAATGGAATTGACCAATTGCTGCAACTCTGCTGCTGGAAGCTAGAAAAATCCACAGTTGCTTGCCAAAGTAAGCAACATAAACATGTCTCACAAAATTTAGAAACCTCCTGATATGACTCCCAAACACCTTACCTTTGTTAAACTAGAGCAGGGGTGTCAAATCTAAGGCCAGGGGGCTGGATCCGGCCTGCAGGGTATTAGATCTGGTCTATTGGGCTGCCTTGGAAACAGTGAAGATCTGTGCTTCTGCCAACAAAAATGGAGCTCAGAAAGGCTGCATGAGGGCCTTTCTGAACTCTGTTTTCTCTGGCAGAAGGTTGCCAGAGGCCATTGCAACCGAAAATGGAGCTTGGGAACCCATTTTCGTTGGCAGAGCACTCAGGCCACCACAGGCGCCCCCAACCCAAGTGATGTTGAGCTGGCCATGCCCACCCTGGCCACACCCACTCCAGTCACGGAGCAGTTCGGACTGGTTTGCCTGAATCAGTCGTAAAGATGCCAGCTGTTCACACAAACCGATAGTAAAAAAAATGTTTTTCCAATGATCAGCTGTGCCACATGATTTATAGTAGCTAGAAAGCAGGATTTCCTGCTTTCTAACTAATCTAAACCGTGTGACAGAGCGGATTTCCCTCCTCCCCCCAGTCGCTTACCTTTGCAGGTGCCCTCGGTAGGGTTCACCGACAAATGCACACACGACAAATGCACGCCAACAAAACCGCGGTGAGAAAACCGCAAAGTCAAAATCGCGCCCACAACAGCGCACCCACAACAGCCCGCCGACAAAAGCGCGCCATCAGCAAACAACGCGAAAACAAAGTAATAACCCTAACCCTAACCCTAAACCTAACCCTAACCCTAACTCTGAACCTAACCCTAACCCTAACCCTTACCTTAATCCTAATCGCACTTTTGTCGGTGCGCTGTTGTCGGCGCGCTGTTGTGGGCGCAATTTCAACTTCGAGGTTTTCTCACCATGGTTTTCTTGGTGTGCATTTGTCATGCACGCATTTGTCGGGTGACGCTCGGTAGCAGGTTCCACCCACCATTTTGATGCTCTGCGCATGTGCGGAAGGTCCCTGTCTGTGGGTGCTCTCATTGCTACCGAACCTGTAGCAAAGGTAAGTGGAGTTCACCCCTGCTCCAGAGGTCAAACACAACCCACAACCCTCAATGAAATTGAGTTTGACACCCATGAACTGGAGCATACCTTCCCTAAAAGGGCTTAGGTCAAGTTTCCTGCCTTATTTCATGACTGCATTTTTAGCTTTGCAGAGCTGCTTAAACAGGCCAGTGAAATACCTTTCTTCTAAATATATAAGATTATCCCATGTAATGACAGAGGGTTGATCTGCATATAATCTCTGAACTCCAAATATTTCCAATCCACGGTCTAGCCTGTTCACATTGCATGAATCTCAGTAATTGCCTTTTTCAGGGGGGGGGGGCGCAAAAACTGTCCATATTGCATTTAATAGACAGAAGAGGCATGGAAAAAAATTGTGATTTGCCGAGCCGAGGAGTTCTAGCCATGTCACAATATCTGCTTTGTCAAATATATGATGATCCAGACGATTTTTGGAGTCCTTACTGCAAGTGGAAAGAAGGTTTATCATAGCCATTGGCTATTATAATCAACAGAATTGAAAGGAAGCTCCCAAGTAATGTTGCCAATGTTAGGGGATAGAAATGAGATATTTAGAAGTGACTCTTCAGGAATCTGCAGTGTGCTTTCTTCAAAACAAAAATCCTCTATAAATAAATAGGCGTCCATAGAAATGCTTTTCCCCACAAGTTTTGGTACTGATTCCAATCTTAAACAGGCAGCTTTCTGCTTCCCATAATCACAGTAAAAAGTAACCGATGCAATGATTTGTACACAAATATAATGGCTCTCAGACCATATTTCAATGGAAAGGTTAAAACAAAGAAATTAAGCCCCTGATTTGCCAGGAGAGAAAGGGGAGGGGAGGAAATGAGTGATTCTTGCGCATGTGAATTAGTTTAATTCCTACCCTTAATTTTAGAAGGGCAAATAGTAGCACTGTTAAACAAACAAGCAATATAATGTATCAGTAAAAACATCAATAAAAGCCTAGCATTTTAGGAAGAGGGCAAATATCTCTTCATTGCATGAACAGCAATATGCTCTTAAATGTCAGCAAGACGGATATCAGGCATATTTCTTAAAAGGTGGCATTTCCTATTTGGACATCTTTGAAGTACAAAGTCTTCCCTGGAGTCCTATTAACACTTAATTGCAGTTGGCTAATTATGGATGCTTGGAGTTAATTATCTTTACCAACTTTTCACCATAAACTGTACAACCTATTACTAGATACCTCCATACCGTGGTAGGCCAAAAGTTTTCATTCAGTTTGATGAAGATGAATTTGCTTTAGGAGTTTGCTCAAAGAGGAATAAAATTCTTACAAGTTGAAAACAGTGATCTTGAAGTTAGCTGCGAGGCCACAAAATATGTGAGTGTCTGTGCGCGCGCACACACACACACACACACACACATACACGTGTAAGCATAGTCTTTTATATCTGCTCTCCAGTGGTCTGCAGCCTCTCTAGTTTCCAATCTTCCATTTATACAGAGATAACTTCTCCAAACAGGCTTTTTCAATTGCAGTGTGCTAAAGGAAAATCCTCCCCTTGAGAAATTCTTGAAGAATTAGGTAGGGTAGGGTAGAATGGAATGGAATGGAATAGAATTGAATTAAATTCAAACACTTTGGCCACCTAATGAGAAGGAAGGACTCACTGTAGAAGAGCCTAATGCTGGGAACGATTGAGGGCAAAAGAAGAAGGGGATGACAGAGAACGAGGTGGCTGGATGGAGTTACTGAAGCAGTGAGGCGTGAGCTTAAATGAACTGTAGTGGATGGTAGAGGACAGGAAGGCCTGGAGGAATGTTGTCGATGGGGTCGTGATGGGTTGGACACATTTTACAACTAACAAAAACCAGAAGAATAGAGTAGAGTAGAGTAGAGTAGAGTAGAAGAACGGAATGGAATGGAATGGAATAGAATAGAATAGAATAGAATAGAATAGAATAACTTTATTGTCACTTTGGCATACATTGAAATGAAATTTCGTTGTATACAGCTCTCAAAGGTTCTCCACCTCTAATATACACTACATAAACATGACAAAATAAATAAACACTAAATTATGCATATACTCCACAGATATTATATGACACAGAGAAACATCACTGGTCTAGTCCAGATGTATACATGTACATGGCAATAAAAACAAACCTTGTGAGTTGACCAGACGGATGGCATAGGGAACGAAGATGTTACAGAATCTGGTAGTCCTGCTAGAAATACTTCGAAACCTCCTCCCAGAGGGGAGCAGCAGAAACAGACCATGAAGTGGGTGTGTGGGGTCTCTAACAGAGACGTCATTGTAGGAGAAGTCATCTAGCCAATTTGATGGAAAAATTTAGAAGGCCAACCATTTATGGCCAGCTCTTCATTCGCAGACTTTCTGAACCCCTTTTCAAATCTGCATTTGATAGTTGGCCTAGTAACCTTGACTATCCCTAAGTGTTGTATCTTTTTATTCTTTTTCATTTGAATGTTGTAGATTCCCTTCTTCATCCACCAATTGGCTCGTCAGCCTTTTTTCTCTTTCCTTTTACATCTTATAAGCCAGCCAAAGTCCTGGTTTATTTGCATTTCGCATTGTTGCATTTTATTTACAAAAAAAGTTTCGTTTTGCCGATTTTATTGTATTTGCCAAGTTTTCATTTTCTATCAGGTTCAATTTATGTTTTTGCAGTTCCATCCTATCTTACTTTTTGTGGATTTTTCTGCAGCTCCGCCTCCAGACTTTTATACTGATTCCAACTTCTTTTGAGTTTGTCTGTTCTGTCTATTCTTTTTCCCTAAATATGTCATTGCAAGGCCTCTGATGTATGCTTTGCAAGTGTCCCATATGTTCTGTAATGATGTGCCTTCCTTTCTATTTTCCTGGGAAAAAATGTTAATTCTTTTTCTGTATATGGCTGGAAACTTTTTTGATTCAATATTCTTGGGTTTAAAGTCCATCTCCCCTTTTTCCTCTGTCTTGAGGAATGCATTTTATTCTCCTTATATACACTGGGAGCCTATGCACCAAAGACAATTTCCTTGTGTGTCTAATCACACTTGGCCAATAAAGAATTCTATTATATTACATTATATTTTTTTTAAAAAGGCAAAAAACGTAGGTATTTATAGAGAAACAATCTCTCAGTCTGCAATAATAAAGCCCTTGAAAAATTTGGGATGATGGTGGTGATGATGATGATGATGATGATGATGATGATGATGATGATGATGATGATGGAGGATGGTGGTGGCAACCACCTCAGATATATAAATGTGGCCTGGAGTTCTTGTGGCTCAGCTAGCAAAAAGAAGCTCGCTGTAAAAGGGGCAGCTCGCAAACATAGCATGCTAAATATTGAAGTGCTGGCAAATGCGTTCAAGGGTGGCTTGCTGGGCACAAGTGAGGAAATAATAGCTCCGAGTGCCACAATAAATTGGATGGGCTTGTCAAAACCCAAAGCAGATAAAAATGTTGCCATGGTAATTGGAGTATCCAAATACACCGAGGCAGCGGCTGCATGCCTGGCCATATGCAGGGCACAGGGCCTGGATACCTTTTTGAGCTTGGCTTGAGATAAACGCTCATCCTTGGATTAGCAAGGAAAACGTAACATGAAAGGGCAGCCTGAGATGCTCTTTGAACCTATTCTTAAAGACGGAGGGAAGGGGAGGAGAGAGATCCAAGGGAAGGGAGAGTGATTGATTCCACTCTCTTCTGCATAATGGTCTGCCGCGCTGATTTGATCGATTTGCAGTTACGTTCAAAGACAAATGCTTCCTTAGATTAAGGAAGCCGATAGCCTACTTCCACGACTGAGCGAAATTCAAATGAAGTGTGTTGACTTGGGTGCCGCTGGGGAACCGAGTGGAGTGACACAACTTGTGACATTTGGAAGGCAACCCTGTCTGTCTGGGGTGGCAAGTGTGGTCACAAGACGTTTAAAAGCATTCAGAGGATGCTCTTAACACAAACAGAAGGAAGACGGATACGAAGATTGTAGAAGTATTGTTGGGGTGCTCACATTTTCAACCTCAAATATTTTGCTGTCTGAAACAAAGAATCTTATTCAATAACACTGGACAACAAAGATTTTGCTTCCTGAACTCTTTCTGGTATATCTTATAGATTTTGTAGGGAAGTGGTGGCTCAGTGGCTAAGACGCTGAGCTTGTCGATCAGAAAGGTCAGCAGTTCGGCGGTTCGAATCCCTAGCGCCATGCAACAGAGTGATCTCCCATTACTTGTTCCAGCTTCTGCCAACCTACTAATTCGAATTCATGTAAAAATGCAAGTAGAAAAATGGGGACCACTTTGGTGGGAAGGTAACAGTGTTCCATGCTCCTTCAGCATTTAGTCATGCTGGCCACATGACCACAGAGATGTCTTCAGACAGTGCTGGCTCTTTGGCTTTGAAACAGAGATGAGCACCGCCCCCTAGAGTCGGGAACAACTAGCACAGATGTGTGAGCGGAACTTTTACCTTTAATTATAGATTTTATATAGATTTTAGGCACTTCATAATGCCTTGGTAAGACCACATTTGGAATATTGCACCCCGTTTTGGTTGCCACAATATAAGAAAAAATGTTGAGACTCTAGAAAGAGTGCAGAGAACAGCAGCAAACATGGTTAGGGGACTGAAGGTTAAAGAATATGAGGAACAGTTGCAGGAATTGGGCCTGCCTAGCTTGATAAAGGTTCCACCACAAAACCGCGTTCGACTAAAGGGCGCTCGACGAAACCACGTAGCTGACGTCATCACAGCGCGACAACAGCGCGGAGAAAAAAGCACGCTGTAAACACTAAACCTAAAATTAACCCCTAAACCTAACCCCCCTAAACCTAATCCTAAACCTAACCCTAAGCCTAACCCTTAACCTAATCCTAAACCTAACCCTAAACGTAACCCTTAACCTAATGCTAAACCTAATCCTAACCCTTAACCTAACCCTAAACCTAACCCTAACCCTTAACCTAACCCTAAACCTAACCTTAACCCTTAACCTAACCCTAAACCTAACCCTAAACCTAACCCTAAACCTAACCCTAAACCTAACCCTAAACCTAACCCTTACCTTAACTTGAATCGGCTTGCTTTCAAAGCGCTATTTAAAGCGCCCTTCTTTCTCCGCGCTCGTTGTTGTCACCCTGTTGATGACATCAGCGACGCGGTTTAATCGGGCGCGCTTTAGTCGAGCGCGGTTTTGTCATGCCACGCTTGATAAAAACAAGGACTAGGGGAGACATGATAGCGGTGTTCCAATATTTCAGGAGCTGCCACAAAGAAGAGGGAGTCAAGCTATTCTCCAAAGCACCTGAAAGCAAGACAAGAAGCATTGGATGGAAATCCAATCAAGGAGAGAAGAAACCTAGAACTAAGGAGAAATTTCATGGCAGTTTGAACAGTTAATCAATGGAACAACTGGCCTCCAGAAGTTGTGAATGCTCCAACACTGGAGGTTTTTAAGGAGAGATTGGACAAGCATTAGTTTGAAATGGTATAGGGTTTCCTGCTTGAGCAGGAGGTTGGGCTAGAAGACCTCCAAAATCCCTTCCAACTCCACTATTCTGTTATTCTGTTTTGGCTGCTAATCACAAAAATAACCTGTAATTTAACCTATCACATACTGTTTTATAAAAAATCTTTTGTTTTTGCACAATGTCAAAGCACACCCTTCATTACCTGTTGGCTATGCTGCACACATATGAAAAGATGGAAACCATTGCTGAAGCACATTCAGTACACTAAGTACACCTGGAACATCTGTAGAAATCTAAAAGTAATGATCCTTATGCTTGGAATGCAGCTTGGGGATACCGAACGGGACAACCATGAAAGAGAATTGCACTACATTTTTTTTAAAGGTCAACCTCAAAGAATTTGGTTCCAGGGCAGAAAAAAATTGCACATCCATCACTTGTTGACCTGACAAAGATAATTTTGTGTCCACTTCCCATAAAACCCGGACTGATGAAAAATGTTGTAAAAGTGATGAACAAGATAGCTGAAGGTTTTGTTATTTGAGACAGATGTTTCCAAGAATAACGGATGCCAAGATTAAAGAATGAATTTTTGCTGGTCCGCAGATCAAATATGTCATCAGTGACAAGCAGTTCAAAGGTCTGTTAATGGGACCAGAGAAAATTGCCTGGAAAGCATTCAAGGATGTCATTGAAAATTTTCTTGGCAACTCCAGAGCACCAAACCACACTCAGTTGGTTGACAAACTTCTTACAGCATACAAGACTATGAAGTGCAACTTCATGTCACTGACGATTTATTTTCTGCATTCACACTTGGACTTCTTTCTCAAAAATCTTGGTGCAGTCAGTGCTGGATATGGTGAAAGTTTTCCCCAGGATATTGCAACAATGGAAAAATTGTATCAGGGCAACTGTAATCCATCAATGCTGGCTTGCTATTGTTGGACATTGTAGCAAGATGCGTCAGACACCAAGTACAAATGAAAATCAGCAGCAACACGCTTTTGGCCATCTTGAACTCACGCAGCTTGTTAGAAACGTTATGTCAGGTTTCCAAAAGAAGCCCTAATTAATTCATGAGCCTCGGGCCAAGTTTCAAAATAAAACCAGTCATTTACAAGGAACACCGTTTTGGCAAGATCTCATTGCAGCCAGATCTACCCTCCTTTGAATAATGGCTGAACTTTACCCTGTTCCTTCCCTCCCCTCAGTCTGTGTCATAAATCACATTCTCCACAATCTTCTCCATTATTGCCACCATCCCTTTGCAGCTGGGATCCTAAGTAATGGAAGGAGTTTGTCTTCAAGTAGAGTTTTGCCATTGACCTGGATGATGGAAGTACTTAGGCTAGTCTCTAAATAATTAGTCTTCTTTACATTGAGGTACAAGATAGTCATTCCATGTCTGGATACAGCTCTACAGTTGTTCCATGATAGTCGCTGTGAGAAGGACTATTAGATAGACATACATATGTGTTGTGGCCCAGCAAGAGCAGTTGGAGCTGCAAACAGACTCCGATAGTGAGGGACCCTATGAGTCGGCTCTTGAAGATGTAGAGGACCCTGGACAGGGTTCAGACTCTGAGCAGGGACCAGAGAGGCTGGTTGGCCACCAGGAGGTGCCTGAGACATGGAGCAGCGGTGAAAGCCAAAGGGAGTTTGTCCCTGACGTCAGGCCCTGGAGCAGTGGGGAGGAGCTAAGGGAGGTGGTCCCGGACACCAGGCAAAGACGGGCAGATAAGCGCTGACAGCAACTACGGAGATATAGAAGATAATTGGGGCCAGGTGGTTGTGATTAGGCTCCTCCCAAGAGAGTATATAAGAAGAGACGTTGGGAGGAGGCTTTTTGCAGGACACAACCATTATACTAAAGCTGGAGAAGCTCGTGTGTGTATTTCTTATCTGTGGAAGTCTGGGTTGCTGCCAAAGTCTTGTCGGTGTGTTAATTTACTGTGAATAAATTGTCTAGCAGTAATCTTGTATCGGCGTGACTCACCATATGGAGGGGGGGGTCAGAACATATATGTCTGCAAATGGTCATCCTACTGACTTTGTGTCTGAAATGGGACTTTGTCTACTCCCCCCCCCCCGCCCCATCCCATCTCTCAAAGCACAAATATAATGGCAGAAGTTTTCTTGGGCAGAACGCAGATCAGTGGTTGATGCCATGATTAAGAGTCAAAAGTCATCTCCTTGGTTCAAACTGACCCAAACGGTATATGGAAGTGAATGGATGAACCCATTATCAATTACCTCTTCTGTGTCTATGGAGATTCTCAGTCAACCACGTCATGATTGTCCGAAAGGAGCTTTTTTCAAGAGGCAACTGGACTTTCTGGTTTTTCTTTGAAGATGTTTCCAAAGCTGAAGAAGCTTCTTGGATGAGAAGCGAAACGTCTTCAAAGAAAAACCAGAAAGTCCAGTTGCCTCTTGAAAAAAAAAGCACCTTTGGGACTATCTATTCTGTTCTTTATTGCTTCACTACCTTATTCTACCCTATAGAATAACAGATCTATAAATATCCACAAATAAAGTTATTCAACCAACCTTTAGGAGAGATGTCTATAAAGATCCAAGATTGAACTGAACATCAGGAGGCACCCATAAACTAGATTTCATCTCCATATATTCAACACCTATAGAAAGCCTATCAGGAATCTCAGTTTATTCTGACCTAGGCTTCCCCAAAAAGCACGAAACAGATTCCTGGTCCCAACAAAACCACTTTTATTAAACAAATGTGAATTCTTCTCATTCCTCTTCAGCAAAGGCCTGGTAAACAGTCTTTCAAAGGGGAAGTTAGACCTTATCTAACTTGGAAAGCTGCCATGTAAATATTTTCCAAATGCAGTGCTGTGCAAAGAAAGACTGGGCAGAGAGTCTCTGAGATTCACGGACAGATCTTCACATTCCTGAAATGAACAAACGAATTATTTCCTGCAAAAGCCCACTGCCCTTTCACTCTTCTTTTATTTCCTATGGGAGGGGCCATTCACCGTCCACTTGTGGCTTTACTCCCAAGTCAACCCTGATTTCTTAGCTGTTCTTTTCTTCTGGCAGCTCTGCACATGCGCACACTGGGAACAAGCTCCAGCTGTTCCTCTGCCTCACTGCTGTCTAGCTCCGAAGGCAGCTGAGAACTGCCAGACGGCCTTGGACCCATCTCTGCCTCCGATGCAGAGGCCTCGTCCAAGCCTTCCCCAGTCTCCAGGACTGGCCCATGTGTTGTGGCCCCCCCGCTGTCCACTGGGGCACCACAACACAATTTGAAAGAAAACAATTAACATCTCTGTGGATAGAATCCTGGCTTGAAGGATTTAGTGACGAGAGCAGCAAAGACAAAGAAAGTCATATTTAAGGGGAAGATGCAGTCTCCAGTGGGTCCTTTGAATATCATCTGTAGGATAACTTCAACGCCATTTAGCCTTATCCATAGCAGAAGTAAAGGGGGATAAATAGATTATTAAACTGACAAAGCCAACAAGGGGGTAGGGCGGGATTCAGCCATGTGGGCAAGAGGCATGATAAGATTCAATGATACGCTAGGATAGTTTAGTGACAAATTGGGGATTTTAAGTATTTACAAAACAATATGGTACCGGTAGTGAAAAGGCCAGTAATATATACATCCAGGATTTATGGTGTGTTGAAGATTTATCTTATAAACAGAAGGCAGATTTAAAAAAAAACAAAACACATGGAGTGGGTTGAAACAGTTCTCAGTAATGGTTGACAGTACGACTCTGCTACTACAGCTCATTTTGTTTGACATTTAAGGCATCACAGATTCCTTATCGGTCAACAGTAGAGCCAGGAATGATGAAAATCCCTTAATTGATGCGGTTAATTGACTAATTGAGTAAATAAAGTTTAAATATATGGATTTTTAATTGGATTTTCAGCAAAGCACTACTTTATGAATGGTGAGCCATGTTGGTGACAAGAAAACTGTATACTTCGTTTGAAATAAGTGGTAATTAGAATACTTTTTACAGCAACTTATGTTCTTATTGTTTAAAGCAAGTAAAATTACCTTCATTCAAGATCCTTAAAGTTCTCCTATGCTTCAATTTATTTATTAATCTCTTACATGCATGACACACAATTTATTAAAAACTCAAAAGCCAATTGCACACCTTGGAAATTAAGTATTTAAATGGATAATTTTTACAGTATATTTATACTTTAATTTTGTATAACTACAAAATACACCATGGGTAAATAAGAACATTAAAATTTAATTTTGTTATGAGACTTAAGTTTCAGATTATATATGCTTGAAGAATAAAGTAAAATTCTGCAGATAGTTTCAACCACAGACTGAATTTGAAAAATGAAATCAACTGCATTTCCTCACTTTGAATGTTCCTCCTAATTCAAGAGTAGGCTAATGCACTCCCATTCTGCAGCTTCTAGAATTCCCCAAGATCATGCAGTTAAAATGTGGAAATAAATCACTGGTTATTTTCAGTAGCACGATCTTCCCCATTTCAAAAATAAGGGTAAAAATCCATAAACCACAAAAATGCTCTCAAAAATAAGGGCAAAAAATAAAAGCAAATGGAAGGAACATTCATCATTTATATGCTTAATGTCTATTTTGCCATTTTCGCTCTCCTAGACCCCAAAATGTAGAAAAAGCAAGTCAAATTTCCTGAAACTACTTTTTTCAGTTATATGAATATATTACTACTGCTCTTTCTGAAGCCAAGTTAAACTAACTTAAAACAACACCACTCCCCCCCCCCCCCCACAAATGACCTCAAAATTCTTGGCTGTAAAATATTTTTGCCACCCTGGTCCTAATATCTTGACAGTTTTTCATAGCACTACTTTATATGGCTACTGAGAGAATATATAAAGGTTCCCGTCATATGTGCTAGTTGTTCCCAACTCTAGGGGGCGGTGCTCATCTCCGTTTCAAAGCTGAAGAGCCAGTGCTTTCCAAAGACATATCTGTAGTCATGTGGCCGGCATGACTAAATGGTGAAGGTGAATGGAACACTGTTACCTTCCCACCAAAAGTGGTCCCTATTTTTCTACTTGCATTTTTACATGCTTTCGAACTGCTAGATTGGCAGAAGTTGGGACAAGTAACGGGAGCTCACTCCGTTACATGGCAGTAGGGATTTGAACGCCAATCTTCTGATCAACAAGCTCAGTGTTTTAACCACTGAGCCCCCATTCCTGCAGAGAATATATAAAAGGCCTAAATATAAAAGGAGCATACTGTATATCACAATGGGTCTTTTCACCCCATTGACATGGGAACAGAACCATTCAGATACAAGTTGTAGATGAACAAAACAATGAATTCAAAAATGATCAGAAGGCAAACCAGAATCTATTAGCATATTACTAGGACTGCAAGTAATTCCTCCAAAGCTTCAGATACAACCTTCAGACCTTTCCCCACAATTCTAGGATATTTAATTCAAATGAAGGCAGAATACGTTATAGCTGAAAAACTTCCATTTTCCTAATAAAAAGAAAACAAAGTAGATAGGGCAGGTCCATTTGCCCTTAGCTGATACCATGTCCATATCAAGAGTTATCAAAATATAATTAACTTCACGTGTTCTCCAAAAAATTCTTTTACATGGTTAGAATAATCATAACTTCATGCACAACACGGTTTCCCTAATCTTGCCCTTTTCATATTTGTGGACTTCAAATTTCAGAATTCCATAGATGGGAGTTCAGAGAGCTGAAATTTACAAGTCAGAAAGTTGCCAAGATTGGGGGAAATACTGAATGGGATCCATTTGTCATTAGTTAAGTTTATCTTGGTTTTTTGAGGCCAGCGCTGAAATCCAAGGATGGGGAAATTATTTCCTATCTAATTTCGGTCTGTTGTGCATAAATTAGAGGCACGGGAAACCTATCAGAGAAGAGTTGAGAACTCTAAATGAGATTTCCTTTATTTGGATAGAAGGAAGTGAGAAGTAACAGGGAAGAAATATTGGATGGCAGCTTTTTATGTACGGTACAATAAGTAGCCACTGAATGTAGTTACAGGGGGGTATTTTGCTGGGATAGAGCCCTTTGCCAGTCTGAGCCAGACTTCTTGTCCGTAGTTCAGTTCCAATATAGCACCTCCGGTAACTACTCTAGTGACGTATTTGTCTCCACTTCCGTTTTCAGATCGGAAAGCTAGCTTGTCGTTTCCGTCCACCACCAGGTAGCCTGAGATGGAAGGGCTGCTTGACTCAATGTTATACTCAAAGACATACACTCCCAAGTATGGTACGCGGAACCTTCCGTTGGCAGGGACATAAGAGGTTCCATAGTTGACATCCAGATTGTTAAATCGGATAGGCCCAGGTGTGTTCATCCCATAGGTGTGCGAAGCAAAAAAGGCTATCATCGGTGCATATCGGTAAGATCCCTTTGAGAAATCTGCGAAAAAAGCAAGCAATAAAATAATAGGGTCAGAATGTGTGTGTGTGGGGGGGGAAGCTGGGTAGAGCTTTTGAACAATAATAATAATATAATATACTTTATTGTCACTGCACTTTGTACAATGAAATTAAATGCCATCTTCGGTGTACATTATACATTTTTTTAAAAAACTGTAAAAAAAATAAAACAGAAACACACATCCTTCACATTCTATACAATTAAACTGAAAACCCCTGATGCTGCGTTAATATTGCACTATGCAGTAGAATTCAGTATAGCTACTGCTCTGGGATAGAAGCTGTTTTTCAGCCTATTTGTCCTTCTTTTTATTGTCCTGTACTGTCTGCCAGATGGTAATAGTTAAAAAAAAGGGGGGGTGCCCAGGATGAGATGCATCTTTAAGAATGTTTTGAACTTTCTTAAGACAGTGGGAGCTATAGAGCTCTTCCAAGGAAGGGAGAGGGCAACCAATGATCCTCTTTGGCAACTGGGCAATGATGCCAATTACCTCCACCAGGCCAATAAGATCCCATAGATTAGGCCTCCTCCGAATTCCATCAGCCGGCCAATGTCGACTGGCAACTACCCGGAGGAGAGCCTTCTCGGTGGCTGCTCCGACCCTCTGGAACGAACTCCCCGTGGAGATTCGTACCCTCACCACCCTCCAGACCTTCCGCGTAGCCCTTAAAACCTGGCTGTCCCGACAGGCCTGGGGCTAAAGACTTCAACCCCACTCGAATGGCATGACTGTTGCACCTTTTTTAACGATGTATTGTCTTCATGTTTGTAACTTGTTTGTCCTTCCCTCCCCCTGAATTGTGAGCCGCCCTGAGTCCCCTCAGGGAAAAGGGCGGCATACAAATAAAGTAAAATCAAAAATAAAGTAAAATCAAATGTTAATAGACATCATGAAACACTTGAACCCATAATTGGAAAGGCCAAAATCAAAGAGAGATGAGGACCTCAAAGCTCCAATGAGGCTGCACCGAGAACACTTGTTAAAGTTTTAGAACTTTCTGAAGATCACTCTTAAATGAGATGCCGTTTTTTACAATCATAGCAACAGCACTTACACTTATATACTTCCCCATAGTGCTTTACAGCACTCTCTGAGCGGTTTACAAATGTCAACCTATTGCCCCCAACAATCCGGGTCCTCACTTTATGGACCTCGGAAGGATAGAAGGTTAAGTCAATTTTAATTCGGTCAGGATCAAACTCCAGGCTGTGGGCAGAGTCCGCTTGCAATACCTTCCAACTCTGTTATTCTGTCATGATTAGTTTTGGCATCTAATTTAGTTCTTGGTTAAAGCTGAACACAAGTATGTTCCAATTTTTTTTACCAAATGTGGATAATTTTTCAATAGGGCATAGAAAAGGGAAAGCACAAGAAATCAAGTTGTTTGAAGACAAGTGACTATACAGTAAAAGGCAGGGTATTCATGCACACAAAAATCTTTTGCCCTATTATTAAATAAGGGTAAGAACACTACACTCTTTTCGTGACAACTTCTCTGAAATTTACAGCTTTTTTTGTGGGGGAGAGTTTCAAAACCATTTCCCCCTCAAATTAAATGAAGGTAAAAAGAGGAAAATGCAGGAGAATATCTCTGCCCAGTAATATTCTCTTACCACCATTGTCATTTTGCTGCAAATTTTCTACACCTCCCCAGGAAGTAGTAGCCAATGGGGAGAAACAAGGGAGGAGAAATCAGCATAATGCTGCCTTGTCACAGAATAAGTTTAATGAGAAAGCAGTGCAGGGGAATCTGTGCTCCGAAATGCTATTTTCAGCCTTTGCCCTCTAAGCCTGCCATAACATCCCAGCCTGCCTTTTGTTGTCTTCTCATGCGGAATTGCTGATTTAAGAGGGATCAGCTTCATATAGCAGACACAGGTAGAGTTATAAACTTTCCCCCAGGCTATCTGTCAATTTCCCGAGATATAAAGAAGAAAAAGGGTGGGGAAATGAATTTTTAAATTGTACAGAAAGCAATTCTCTTCACAATCACTGTCAAAACGCACCAGAAAAAAAAAATGTGTGTGGCAAACTGTTGTGTTTGCCATCCTGTGCTACTTTATTAAGGGGGGATTTTTTAAAATCACAATTTCTTTTCCTCCGATGTTTAATCACACTCTTTTCAAAAGTAACAAGTTTGCATTTGTTGTCCAGCCCCCCAAAAAACCCAGCTCGGTTTAAGATAATGATGATGGAGGAGGAGGAGGGGGAGAAGGAAGAGGAGGAGGAAGAGGAGGAGGAAGAGGAGGAGGAGGAGGGAAGGAAGAAGAGGAGGAGGAGGAGAAGGAGGAGGAAGAGGAGGAAATGACTGTAGGCTAAATACAGGACTTTCAAATCTTGGGAAGCCCAACTAAATGGGAAGTTAAATATTGAAGGCATAAATCAGTGATGGCTAACCTTTTCTGGACCGAGCACAAATGTGCGTGCATGTGCCCCAAACCCCAAAATGCAATGCGTTCCCTCCCCACGTATGCACCGTTTTCACCGCTGCGGAGACTTGAGGAAAGCCTCCAGAGCCCAGTGAGGGTGAAAACGCACCCCCTCCACCGGGGTGCAGGAGGCCAACTAGGCCAGGCCCACCATGCCCACCCAGCCACCAGGCAGAGAACCCATTGCTAAAATTTTTGAAGCCCACCCTTGGCATCACTGGAGGCCTTTAAAAAGAGACTGGACGGCCATTTGTCTAAAATGCTATAGGGTCCCCTGCTTGAGCAGGGGGTTGGACTAGAAGACCTCCAAGGTCCCTTCCAACTCTATCATTCTGTTATTCTGAAACAGGTGTATATATTTTGCATATGCTCACCTATGGCTGCGGCATTTTCCTCCGTCATCTTGGCGCTGCAGTTGGCTCCTCCGAAAGGATAGCGACAAGCACAGACAAAGGCCCTCTTTTCATTGATGCAGGTCCCTCCATTTTGACACGGGGAGCTACTGCAGCTCAGATAATCCCCTGGATTGAAAGGGAGAAAGCATGAATAGCCAATAGCAGAAAGTAGCACCCAAAATTAAAGTTAATAAATCTGTAACTCCTGGTTTCTGTCCTCTCGCCACCAACTTGATAGGGAAGAATAGGACTCCATCATTTAATTTGCAATCGATGTCTGTTTTCTATACGTTGAGTCCAAAGTTTTGCAGAGTTTATGTCTTACTTTGCCAGTATATGCCACTATCTGTAGTTGTTCTGACCTAGGTTTCCCCAGCAGCACGAAGCCGAGTCCTCGACCAGATAAAGCCCTTTTATTTAATTTACAGTGAATTCCTCTCCAGCAAAGTCCCAGCCCACAGTCTTTCAAGAGCTTTATCAGGCTTGGAGAATGGCCAGGCCGATATCTTTCAGACGTTGCAATACTTGGCAAGAATGCAGGAATGAACTCATTGTCTCCTACAAACACCCCTCCCCTTTCGCTCCTCTTTTATTCCCTATGGGAGGGGGCCATTCACCATCCACCTGTGGCTTTACTCCCTTGTTCCTTAGCTGTTCCCTTCGTCTGGCAGCTCTGTGCATGTGCACACTGGGAACAGGCTCCAGCTGTTCCTCTGCCTCACTGATGTCGGACTCTGAAGGCAGCTGATAACTGTCACACGGCCCTGGCCCCCTCTCCGCCTCTGACGCAGAGCCCTCATCAGAGCCTTCCCCAGACTCCAGGACTGGCCCATCTTCCTCCCCAACCTCCTCACTGTCGGAATCTGCTACCAGCTCCGCTGGCTGCTGGCGGACCACAACACTAGTTTTACCCAACATACATGCATGATTTATTTATTTATTTATTTATTTATTTATTAAACATATAACATTCATCTCACCTAGAAATCGCAGCTTACAATCAATAAAAGCAACAAGATAAAATACTACATCAATATTAACACTAAAGTCTATTTAAAAATTTTAAAAAAGAGGAGAAGTAGGTGAGGCCTTGACTTAGTCCAGGGGCGTCAAACTGGTGGCCCATGGGTCAAATGTGCCGTGCACAGGCCACACCCACCCCAGCTCTGCAAAGAGGAAAAAACATCACAAAATGTGATGTGATGGCAACATGATGCCATGAGTTTGACACCCGTATCGTAGTCCATTCATCTTTTCCTTAGTACTTGAGATTAGAGCATAGAACTCAGAGGTTCTATTCAGCCAGTTCTCTCCGGTTCGGGCGAACGGGTAGTGGCGGCTGCGGGAGGCTCCGCCCACCCGTCCCGACATAATGCACGAGCACTGCGCATGCACAGAAGGCGGTGCGCATGCACTCCCATTTGCGAACTGGTAGGGAAGGTAAGTGAATCCCACCGCTGATAGACATCCATCTCAAAATTTACAAATCCACTATAAAAGGTAACAATTCCCAGTCATGCATCCATAGTCTTTTGACGGGAAGAAAACACTGGATTTGAGACAAACCTTTTCACCCTCTAAGTTAAATTTTAAAGCTGAAATACTGAATTGTTGAGACTGATGGGGAAAAAAAAAACTTTTTATATCTATAAAATATTTGTCCGGTAAGTGCAAAATTAGGCCAGTTTATTTAAACTAGAGAAATGAACAGAATTCTTTTTTACCATTCATAGTTAAGAATGAAAGCAGAAAAAAGGCAGCCACCATTATTTATTTGCATATAAATTATGCTGTTTTCAGGAGCAGAGTATTTGTTCTCTCTAATGTTATTTGCCATCGGGGAATTTCATCAGACGTTTTTACTGGCGTAGATGACATTGGGATTCAACTGACTAATCAGTCATCATTTTTGCCAATCTAAAGTGAATGGGATGCACTCAACCCAACTGTGCACGCCTGGATATACTGTCAAGTAACATTCCATTCATCAATACAAAACCTTTTAATGCTTTATCATCCTGGTAACCATTTTATAGTTGAGAACCTGAGCTGTGATTTTCTGAGGATTTTGGACTGGAACAAAAATCTATTCTGAAGATTAACTGATAGTATTAGCATAATGGAAGTCTGTACCTTTATCATCAAAATAGAAATTTTGGGTGAACATTACAGTGTTTCTCAGCCTTGATCATTTGAAGATGTGTGGACTGGTTGAGGAATTCTGGGAGTAGAAGATCACATATCTTTAAGCAGCCACATTTGGGAAACAATCCCTACAGAATAATATTTGCTCTTGGCCACAATTTTGGCTTATTAGGAATTAATTTCATATTTAAATCTTCTTCTTAAAATGTTAGTAAACCAGCAGAAGGCATGCAATATATGAACACTATCATACTGGGGAATAAAGGTAAAGATTCCCTCTCGCACATATGCGCTAGTTGTTCCTGACTCTAGGGAGCGATGCTCATCTCCATTTCAAAGCCAAAGAGCCAGCGCTGTCCGAAGACGTCTCCATGGTCATGTGGCCAGCATGACTAAACCCCGAAGGCGCATGGAATGCTATTACCTTCCCACCAAAGGTGGTTCCTTTTTTTCTGCTTGCATTTTTACATGCTTACAAACTGCTAGGTTGGCAGAAGCTAGGACAAGTAACAGGAGCTCACTCCATTACGCAGCACTAGGGATTCGAACCGCCAAACTGCCAACCTTTCTGATTGACAAACTCAATGTCTTAGCCACTGAGCCACCACGTCCCTTACATACTGGGGAATATTAATCATTATATTTATGAACCATCTTCTTCCAAAAAATAGTCAGGGCAATAGCAATAGCACTTAGATTTATATCACTGCTTCACAGTGCTTTAAAGCCCTCTCTAAGCAGTTTACAGAGTCAGCATATGGCCCCCAACAATCTGGGTGCTCATTTTACTGATCTTGGAAAGATGGAAGGCTGACTCAACCTTGAGCCAGTCAGAATCAAACTCCTGGCAGTGAACAGTGACTTAGCCTGCAATACTGCCTTCTAACCACTGCGCCACCACAGTAGATGGCACTGGAGAGTATACAGTACATGGCTTCCCATCTCATCTCATTTTCCCCACAACCTGCTGAGAAAGCAAGTAAATTAGGTTATGATTGAGCAGAAGGGTTGATAATTGATTGGAATCCAGGCCTCTGAAACTCTGGCCTGACACTGTCATCCAATATCTCTCAATTTTGGCAAATCTCAAGATAGATGGACTTCAATTCTCCGAATTGTGCCGGCATACCGGTTGGAGGATTCTGGGAGGGAGTCCACCCATTTAAAGCTGTCAAGGTTAAAAAATATTGCTGCAATAACTACACCAGTACCTAATGCGTTCCTGGCTTTTAAAGCAGGACAAGTTATTGCAAAGATATTCAATATAGCAGACCAATATAGCCTTTAGCAATATAACAAGCAGTATCTGGTAAGAGGCTTACATAAGTTTATTACATAAACATGTCTCTCTTTTCATGTCTGAAATACCAGGTACGCAGGTATATGTATTAACAATGTTAATACTAGTGAAATAGAACAAGCACCTGAAGGCATTTTGAATATTCTACAAGATGCCACAAAGCTTTTCATATATAGGAATAGGCCAAAGAATAAACCCAGCCTGTAAGTACAACACAATCAGGCTATGTAGCTCTTCTCAGACCGATTATAGTTTGTAGGTAGAGGATGACAGTGAAATTAAAATACCTCTCAAACTGAAAGCTGTCTCTACAAAAAGAAGGTTTCAAAACCTATAATATCTTGATGCTTTTCATTACCTGTAGTTAGAAGCCATTCCACCTGGTCAACACAATGAGAAAGATTTCTGTGCTTGGTTCACCTTCTCAGCTTGGTTGAAACCAACAACTGTTTGACTTTCCTTTTTGTTCTTGTTAGTTGTAAAGGCGTGTCCAACCCATCACAACCTCATAGACAATATTGCTCCAGGCCTTCCTGTCCCCTGCCATCCTCTTGAGTCCATTTAAGCTCACGCCTACTTCTTCGGTGACTCCATCCAGCCACCTCATTCTCTGTCGTCTCCTTCTTCTTTTGCCCTCAATCGTTCCCAGCATTGGGCTCTTCTCCAGTGAGTCCTTCCTTCTCATTAGGTGGCCAAAGTACTGGAGTTTCATCTTCAGGATCTGGCCTTCTAAAGAGCAGTCAGGGTTGATCTCCTCTAGGACAGACTGGTTTGATCACCTTGCAGTGCAAGGGACTTGCGGGATTCTTCTCCAGCACCATAGTTCAAAGGCCTCAATTCTTTGGCGCTCGGTCTTTCTTATGGTCCAACTTTCACAACCATCCATTGCAACTGGGGAAACCATAGCCTTGACTATATGCACTTTTGTTGGCAGGGTGGTGTCTCTGCTTTTTAGTATGCTGTCTAAATTTGCCATAGCTTTCCTCCCTAGGAGCAAGCATCTTTTTATTTCTTAGCTGCAGTCCCCATCTGCGGCGATCTTAAAGCCCAGGAAAATAAGATCTGTCACTACCTCCATTTCTTCCCCATCTATTTGCCAGGAATTGAGAGGGTCAGATGCCATGATCTTAGTTTTCTTAATGTTGAGTTTCAAGCCAACTTTTGCACTCTCCTTCTTCACCTGCATCAAAAGGCTCTTTAGTTCTCCTTTTTAAGAACTGCCTTTTTTGCATCAATTTCCCCCCTATATCACTGGGATTTTAGGATATCTGAATTTATTTGTTTTCCTCTCTCCTCTATGTTGCCTTTCTACTTTCTCCTCATAGGTATAACTTGGATCGTTTTTAAAACCTTCCTATAACTCCTAAAATGTAGGCATTTTATAAACAAATCCTAATTATTCTTCCATGCAGTTTGCATTGTTGATACATCTGGATATAGGATACTTTCTTGATTCTATTACCAATACAGTAAACACTGAATACTCAGATACAGCCAGAACCCTCTTGAACTAGACTCTAGAAATCATTGTTCTATAACACCGTGGTACATAATTGAATTGCACTGAATTATGAGAGACTATACAACGTATTTCTCACTTAGGATTCCTAAACTGTAATAGCAGAGTATTCATGTTCTTACAATATTTCCAGGCAGTTCAGCCTCCAGGTATGGAATGAATAGTCCAGGTATGCTCAAGAGGTAGGTAGATGAGTTTAGGAGATGAAAAGGGTTTCCAGAATGAGTGCTGATTGCTGGCAGATGCATGAATTGCCTCTTTTCATGGGCACTTCATTGCTATTCTGAGCTATCTTTATTTGCAGTCCAATCCTAGCACTTCAACAGTGATGAATTTGAGATTCCGGGGCTAATGCAAAGCTTTGTGTATGTCCACCTTCCCCTTCAAAAATTAGATAGATGAGGTTTGCAGCCTGAAACACACTTGTGGGCCTTAACTAATCATTTACTCATTCTTTCTCTCCTGCTCCCACACACATTGTATTCCATTGATCATAGCAATAATGTCCAGGACAAAGCAATATACAATTAGAGTTCTAGTTTCAAATACATATACATATGCATATACATGAGCACTCTACTGCAGAGTAACTCTGGGATGCTCACAATATTAAAAAAGTAAAGCTATATAAATAAAATACTACAAATCTATACAATTACAAAATGCAATAGCTAAAGGATGAGGAGGGAGTGAGTAAGATAGGGCAGGGGAAAGTGGGATCTGATATTAATTTTTCAGCCAACTCCAACATGGACCCCTCCCTCATATCTTGCCTTTATTATTTTTATCAGTAACTCAGGGTAATGAACATCTCCAACACACCTTCCTCCTATTTTTTCCCACACCAGTAACCCTGAGTGTTTGACTCGGCTGAGAAAGTGACCAGCCCATGTCACCCAGCTGGATTTCATGGCTAAAAAGAGACTTGAACTCACTGGTTTTTTTTTATTTCTAACCTAATTCCTTAATTATAAGATCAAACTGTCTTCCCTCTATCTGTCTCCCAAAGTCTCAATAGATGATAAATAGATGGTGGTGATAGATAGATAGATAGATAGATAGATAGATAGATAGATAGATAGATAGATAGATAGATAGATTTATCTTCAGTAACTATTGTTCAGTGGGTTCTATACACTCTTTTAGCACATATGGCATATGTTTAAGCAAGAATATTAGAAAGCTAAGTCCTCTGTGTGCAGAAGTTTGTAGTATCAGAATAAAACATCCATAGGAAAAGCAGTAAAGAAGTTTAGATGCAGGAAAATTTATTGGATGAGAACCTCCTATGATGGGACTGTTGCTAGGAACTTCAGAAGTAAGTTTGCTACTTTAGAGAAACAATGGCACTGTATTGACCATCTCCATTTTAAGACCCTTGCTTCCCTGAAAAGCTCGTTTTTTTCTAATCTTACAATAAGATAGCAATGCCTTCTGGCCTGTTGTGATCATCGCTGCCCTGGGCAGGCAACAATCCAAATCAAATATGAGATAATCATGAAGACTGAGCAAGGACTGAAGGGACCAAAGATGCTGTATCAATGCATCACTTTCAGCACCATGGCCAGCAGCCACGCAATGCTAATCCAACATGCTGATTTTATGAATAGTTCTTTTTCTTTTCCTTAAAAATAAATAAATAAATCCTCAACTATTGTTATTCCAAATTTCCTCCTCAGCCTGTTTATAACAGTCAAAGCAGAACATGGTCTTGTTTATCATTATATTTTCTCTTCCCTGATAAGAAATGCTCCTGGAGCTGCAAAATAGTTCTGTTCAAGGCACTGAATATATGCATATGTCTCTTGATACAATTGCTATGTCAGATAGCCCAGCTTGTATTCTATCTTTTCATGTTTTTTGGGCTGGTGGTGGGGAGTGAGAGGGAAATCTAAATCTCTGTTGAGAACTGACATATAATAAGAACTGTCTTCCTTCCTGTATAACAGACATAATCTTGTGAGCCTTTCACTTGGTTGTGTCTTTCTAGAAGTCATTTGGAGGCACCCTTCTTTGGCTTCTTTGCTTTCCATATCTTGGATAAAAAAACTCTAGAGTGACTTTCCCAATAAGCATAAATAATCAATGGGAGAAGGTCAAGACTCACCCATATGTTGTTGTTAGTTGCGAAGCCATGTCTGACCCATCACAACCCCGATTGACAATGTTCCTCCAGGCCTTTCTGTCCTCTACCATCCCCTGGAGTCCTACAGCTTCAGTGACTCCATCTAGCCACCTCATTCTCTGTCATCCCCTTCGTCTTTTGCTCTCAATCTTTCCCAGCATGAGGCTCTTCTCCATTGAGTCCTTCCTTCTTATTGGGTGGCCAAAGTATTTGAGTTTCATCTTTAGGATCTGGTCTTCTAAACAGCAGTCAGGGTTGATTTCCTCTAGGACTGACTGGGTTGATCGCCTTGCAGTCCAAGGGACTCGTGGGAGTCTTCTCCAGCACCATAGTTCAAAGGCCTCAATTCTTTGGCGCACGACCTTTCTTATGGTCCAACTTTTGCAGTCATACATTGCAAATGGGAAAACCATAGCCTTGACTGTACACACTTTTGAGTACTCGCCTATATAATGTAGAGTTTCATTATCCAAGATTGTGAGGCTTTTTAATCCCACAACAAAAATGACCCCCAAGGGGTTTGTTCAAAGTGGAATTAGTGCACTAGGTAAAATCAATCTTAAGGGAGTATAAGTTTTCCAAAATTACACAAGTAATATTAGGGCAGCTAGATGAATGGTTTGATAGAACTTCATGTGAATCTATTCACTTTTCCTAATCTCTTTGGAATCATCTTCATGAACTGCCTTCATGAAAAGATGGAATAAAGTTTGCCAAAATGAGCTGCTATCCTTCATTCCTACAATTGCTGACTTCTACTTTTTTACTGCTGCAGAAAAGATGCTTCCAGGGAATTAAGGTTTATTAAGCAGCTAAGATATGAAATCGAGTTGAATATTGTTGAAGCCCAAATCCAGTTTAAAGTTTTTGTGCGCTCAATTGTCAGAGAAACTGCAAGCACAGAGGTATTCTCTGAACAGCGCTCTGAGATGAAAGGAATGGAAATTGATTGGTTTATTTAATATGCCATACATTTATTAAAATTTAATATTTAAAATTTAAATTATTAAATGGAGACAACAATGCATAAAAAGAATGAAAGTGCCTTTGGTGTTCACCCTACTGTGCATGGAAATAATTCTGTTTTTTTCAAATCCATCTTTAAAAAAGATAATTTAAAATAATATGTGTCTTGTCTTTGAAGAAATTC
The DNA here is from genome assembly GCF_009769535.1 of Thamnophis elegans. Lineage (NCBI taxonomy): Eukaryota > Metazoa > Chordata > Lepidosauria > Squamata > Natricidae > Thamnophis > Thamnophis elegans. The sequence goes on along the minus strand of NC_045549.1, from coordinate 15,113,457 downwards.
TGTAGCAGTCTTATATTTTATTATTTTTTTGCCAGGGGACTTTACAAAGCATTTGCCACATCTGCGTGGAGTCTCAGTCCTATAGTCATTATTCAGCTGACTCCTCTGGAACAGTGCTGACTTCCTTTCAAAGCAAATTTGGGACATTATGCTATGTATATAGTCTACTATATACTCTACTATGACTTGAAGAGCCGTAGTGGCACAGTGGTTAGAATGCAGTACTGCAGGCTAATTCTGTTGACTGCCGACTGCCAGCAGTTCAACAGTTCGATCCTGATTGGCTCAAAGTTGACTCAGCCTTCTATCCTTCCGAGGTCAGTAAAATGAGGACCCAGATTGTTGGGGACAATATGCTGACTCTTTAAACTGCTTAGAGAGGGCTGTAAAAGCACTGTGAAGCAATAGATAAGTCTAAATGCAATTGCTATTGCTATTGCTACTTACTCAAGTCCTATCTCCAGGAAGTTACTGCTTTTCTTCTCATAAGTTCTAAATTGACTTCTATTAGGGTGACTCTTTGTTAGATTGATCATAATAGAACATTTCCATACAATTGCTAAGAAGACAACGTATGGTCATCAGGAGCTCATTCTAATGGAAGTGTTTAGCTTCACCCAGTGGTGGGTTTCAAAAATTTTTTAGAACCTCTTCTGTAGGTATGGCCTGATTTGTGGGAGTGGCTTGCTGGCCATGTGACCAGGTAGGAGGGGCTTTCTGGCCATGTGACTGGGTAGGAGTGGCTTGCCAGCCGTGTGACTGGGTGGGCATGGCCAATTTGTAAAATGTGGTGAAACTCACTTAAAAACGCTCTTGCTTAGCAACCAAAATGTTGGCTCAGAAACTCTGGCATTTGAAGCACACAAGTCTCAAAGCTGTCAAGTTACAAGACCCCTGCACCCCTAACCCTTTAGAAAAAAACCCCAGGGGTGTTCAAACTTGACAGCTTTAAGACTTGTGGACTTCAACTCCCAGAATTCCTCCTCTCGCTCTTCATCTTGATGGTGTGCGGACGGGTGGGGGGAGGGAGCTGGGACCAGTTCTAAACAGCACTGTAGATTTGTGGAACTTCTTCTATAGAAGAGGTTAGAACTGGCAGGAAACCACCCCTGGCTTCACCTTATAGTACATTGATTCTATTCTCATTTCTTTTGTTTTGGTTGATTTTAGATTATTCTTATCCACATTGTCTTACACAAGTGGTCCTCGACTTACAGCAATTCCTGTAGTGACCACGTGAAGTTAAAACAGCACTGAAAAAATGACTTATGACCATATTCCCCATGTACAACCCAGTGGTGGGTTTCCATTCTTTTTTATTACCGGTTCGCTCGTGCGTGTACTCACACGGAGCTCCCACTGCCGCTACTACCAGTTCGCCCGATCCAGGCCGAATCAGGAGCCACCCACTCTGTTACAACCATTTCAGCATAAGGTTAGTTCACCCCAAGGTCACATGATTAAAATTCAGGCACTTGTCCACTGACTCATATTTATGACGATTGCAGTGTCCCGGGGTTATATGATCATCTTTTGCTACCTTCTGACAAGCAAAACCAATGAGGAAGCCAGATTCATTTAACAACCATGTTACTAACTTAACAACTGCAGTGATTCACTTAAAGACAATAAGAAAGGTTGTTAAATGGGGAAAACTCAACAAATGTCTCACTTAGCAACATGAATTTTGGACTCAATTGTAGTCACAAAGTGAGGAGTACACTAATATAATTTTAGGTCAGTTTTAGAGCTAAGCAAATATTCCTGAGAAGCTCCTATTCCTATTCCATTCCTACTGTTGGACAAGCCCTTAACCTAAAGGTAGGGAATTCTGGCCCTTTTATGACTTGTGGACTTCAACTCCCAGAATTCCCGAGCCAGCTGGTTTAGGAATTCTGGGAGCTGAAGTCCACAAGTCATAAAAGGGCCAGAGTCCCCACCCCTGCCTCAGATCAGGAAAATTAAAGTCTGCAGACACAGAACATGTTTAATAAACACGTGGAAAACCTTTTAACACAAGTGGCTGAAAATAGCATACAATAACCCTCCCTCAGAAACCCCAGTTAGTACAGCCATTTATCAAATTGGTTCAGAGGCTTTGAGAGTGTCAGTCTCAAGAAATCTGAAGAGGACCAGCTTTGAGAAAGCTATCACATATGCATTTGTATTTGGTTGCTCCAGCATCTATTTTTATTTTTATGATGTCTATATTTCTTTTTATTTCAAAACCTATCGCCCTATAGGCTAGGATATAAAACCACCAGAATTCATAATCTGACAACCTGGGTGTGCTAGAAAATGTCATTCCGACAGATTTGGTTGGAGAAAAATAATTCTACCTAGTAGCTGCATTATGATATGTCAACCCACGAAGATCGTGATAACCATAAGGTGGTTTGCTTGAATTTTGGCAAGGGATGTGATATAATAGAATACAATAGAAAAAAGAATAGAATAGAATACAATACAATACAATACACAAACAAATTATGACTTCATTCAACATTTGAACCTAGTCAGTCAGACAAAAGAAATCCCTACTAAATATTTTGATGTTCATTTAAAAGCCATACTTGGTGCCATGAGCTTTTATTTTTCTTTGTTTTTTTAAGGACATAAATACAAAATCTGCTCATGTGCAGAATCTCATTTTCCCATAAAAAGTTTTACCAAAAAAAAAGAGCACTTAAATCGTATTGCATTTATGTATTGTGAATCAAGGAAACACATCTATCGAATATGTTCAGGCGACACCCATAAGAGTGGCAATATTCAATGAAATATTAAATGAAATATTACCTATTTCTAAAGCAGACTCCGTGTTTCTCTGACTTCTCCCAGCCTGATTGGTAATGGTGTTCACGGGCGTTTTTTTCCCTGGTGGCGGCTTCTTCGGAAGAGTAGCAGCTGCCTTTAACCGTTTGGTTATAGTGTCTACTACCCCTTCTAGGGACTTGTCTATGTACAAGGTTAGGTTGGATAGAAGTGTCTCTGTTTTGGCCTCTATCATGGCACCAGTGAATTCCTGGAAGCCCTTCTGAAACAATAGGCCATCTGAGTGAACGGTTGGCATCAGTTTGGGAAGGCTGGCATTCATTTCTCGAATGGTTCCAGAGACATCCTGACACAAGTTCCTCGCTTCGTTGGCTGTCTTGTTTAAGAGAGGGATGCTCAGCGATAAGCGGATGCTTTTGGCTTCGAGAGCCCTGATTCTGGAATTGAAAGTTTGAAGCTGGAGAGAGACGGTTTTCTCATTTTCTGTGGCAGCCGCCTTCACGTTTCTCACCGAGACACAATTGTTCGCCAGGAATTTGATGATTTTCCCCTCCACGGCCTGCAGACGCATCTCATGATCATTGTATTCATTGCTGGAGTGCAATGTTTTCTCACCCGGGTGACCAGTGTCTCTTTTGTGCTCTTGAACATTTAATAATGTGGTGTTTGGGTTGGGGTGACCTCTGCTGAGGTGAGGGATGTTCTGTTCACCAAATGAAGATTCTACAGAGGGCCAAATTCTTTTTGGTTTTTCGTTTTGGCTGACTAGTATCTGGAGGGATTCGTTCATCTTTTGAAACTGCGGTATTAACATCAACATGTTTTCCATCTTCTCCCCGCGATCACAGCAAGCTTCGGTCTCATTTTTCCAGGTAATCAGGGTTTCTTTGAGGACATAGTTATCTTGGATGGAATCAATAGCGCGGTTCATAACCATCATGGTTTTGTTTAACCCATCCTCCATTAAAACGAAGCATTCATCAATCTGCCTCTTAGAAATTTCATCATGAGCCTGAGCGTCATTTTTAAGCTCCTTCTGATTTTTGTGGAGTTCCTCTATGGTAAAGTTCAGCGTTGTCACAAGGCTGGTTAAATTCTCCAGTTTTCTGCTAATAGTATCTGTTTCGAGCCGCAACTCATCCTCTGAGGAAAGGCTGAAAGGAACTCCTTGTTCAATCAAGGGCTGGAGAATCTCCATGTCATAGCAGAGGTCATTAATCTGCTCATTCATTTTCTCCATCTTATCATCCAAGGGAAATATAAGGCTCTCCACAGTTTTATTTAAGGAACGGATATCCCCTTCCACACCCCTTATTTGCATTTGGATGTCACTTTTGCATTTGGACAACACGTTGTCACATCTACCTTGTAGGTCATGTCTCTGGATTTCCAACGAGATGGTTAGGTTATTGATCTTGTTATCCTGGATTCTGAGATCATCGTACAGCTGCAAAACCATCAGGTTCTGTGTTTTCATTTTCTCCTGTAAATTTGTCACGAAATTTGTGAGATTATCATTCATTGATTCAGCAGCTATGGGTACATTCTGGATTGAGCTTTTTTCCGCTGATAACAGTTGTTCATTTGCTTCTTTCATTTGGGTAAGAGTTTTGTTCAGAGAGGCATAGTAAAGATCACTCTTTGAGCGTTGGTGCTCTAAGTCAGCTTCCAAAGATCTCTGGTTTTCTTGCAGTTCTTGGATTGGCTTCTCACATGTAAAGCTTATATCTTCTTCGATATGCAGGATCTGGGTTCGAATGTCTAGTATTTCAACCCTTGAAGGTTTATTTTCAATATCACGGGCAAATCTCTGGCAGGATTTATTCAAACCTTTGACCAAGCCTTTGGTATTCTCAAGATCTTCCGAGAGATCAGAAGTGATCTTGAAAATCTGAGCCACTGTCTCTTGCATGTCACTTTGGAAGGCTTTAAACTGCTCTTTTACAATTTCTTTGATCACTTCAGTCACACCTTTGGATTTTAACGCTATAGGGAAGAGAAAGACACAAAAGCTTTCCTTAATATGAAGGGGAAAACAAAAATCCATTTTTTAAGCAAACCTCAGGGTCTCTGTCTCTGTCTGTCTCTCTGTCTCTGTCTGTCTCTCTGTCTCTGTCTCTCTCTCTGTCTCTCTGTCTCTCTGTCTCTCTCTGTCTCTGTCTCTGTCTCTCTCTCTCTCTCTCTCTTTCCCCCACCTAAAACCCATTGTTTTGTCTCTGTAGGTGGCGGGAACGAAACAATGTTTTGTGCAATAACATTTGCACAACGTGTTCCTGGGTGGATTATTGTCTTCGTGGAGTCTCAAAGGGGCTCTGTTTGAATAGCATTTTTGCTAGTCACTCTCATCCTTTTAATCAGTTTTGCTGTCCTGGGGGAGAAGACATAGTATATGCTCCCTCCAATTATAAGCCATGGTGACAGGGTAAAATGTAACCACAGATTCCAGCAGAATAGTCTAAGGTTTAAAGGAACTATCCCAATATTCAATCACCCACGTTGGGTGTAGGAAGATCTTCCATCAATAGTATTGATTTTTTTTAAAAAAAATGTATTGTTATCTAAACTGCAGTTAAAATTGCAAACAGAAATTTACAGTTTAAGATTTATTTATTTATTTGGAATGAATCTGCTGGGTTCCTTCAAAGCAACTTAAAGGAGATTTTTAAATAAAAATGAGGACTACATGGGAGGGCTCAAGTTGCCAAGGATGGAGACAAACAGTGAGAGACCTGACAGGACCATTATCCAAATGAACTGGCCTCCACTTTTAAGGCTGTCAAATAAGGAGCAAAATCTGTGACCACATTAGAGCAAGCGCAAGGGATGTGAAATTTAAATGGCTGAGGCTGGATGGCTGTACAGTGCCGTAATGGATATTCTTTGTTATGACCACGTCTTGTAAGGGCAGTAACAATAATTTATCTGGCTGAGACTCATCTTGACTCTTCTACTGCTGGCTCCACTGAGTGCCAGCTGAATTTATAGAGAGATTTATG